>NC_069507.1:24911053-25031053 GCF_027579735.1 Bombina bombina | reverse complement strand
TTCCTTGGATGTGCTTTGTATACGGACGTTTCCTTGGATGTGTTTTGTATACTGACGCTTCCTTGGATGTGCTTTGTATATGGACGTTTCCTTGGATGTGCTTTGTATACTGACGCTTCCTTGGATGTGCTTTGTATACTGACGCTTCCTTGGGTGTGCTTTGTATACGGACGCTTCCTTGGATGTGCTTTGTATACAGACGCTTCCTTGGGTTTGCTTTAGATAGTACGGACGCTTCCTTGGATGTGCTTTGTATACGGACGTTTCCTTGGATGTGTTTTGTATACTGACGCTTCCTTGGATGTGCTTTGTATACGGACGTTTCCTTGGATGTGCTTTGTATACGGACGCTTCCTTGGATGTGCTTTGTATACGGACGTTTCCTTGGATGTGCTTTGTATACGGACGTTTCCTTGGATGTGCTTTGTATACGGACGCTTCCTTGGATGTGCTTTGTATACGGACGTTTCCTTGGATGTGCTTTGTATACGGACGTTTCCTTGGATGTGTTTTGTATACTGACGTTTCCTTGGATGTGTTTTGTATACTGACGCTTCCTTGGATGTGCTTTGTATACGGACGTTTCCTTGGATGTGCTTTGTATACGGACGCTTCCTTGGATGTGCTTTGTATACGGACGCTTCCTTGGGTGTGCTTTGTATACGGACGCTTCCTTGGATGTGCTTTGTATACGGACGCTTCCTTGGGTTTGCTTTAGATAGTACGGACGCTTCCTTGGATGTGCTTTGTATACTGACGCTTCCTTGGGTGTGCTTTGTATACGGACGCTTCCTTGGATGTGCTTTGTATACAGACGCTTCCTTGGGTTTGCTTTAGATAGTACGGACGTTTCCTTGGATGTGTTTTGTATACTGACGCTTCCTTGGATGTGCTTTGTATACTGACGCTTCCTTGGGTGTGCTTTGTATACGGACGCTTCCTTGGATGTGCTTTGTATACAGACGCTTCCTTGGGTTTGCTTTAGATAGTACGGACGCTTCCTTGGATGTGCTTTGTATACTGATGCTTCCTTGGGTGTGCTTTGTATACGGACGCTTCCTTGGATGTGTTTTGTATACAGACGCTTCCTTGGGTTTGCTTTAGATAGTACGGACGTTTCCTTGGATGTGTTTTGTATACGGACGCTTCCTTGGATGTGTTTTGTATATGGACGCTTCCTTGGGTTTGCTTTAGATAGTACGGACGCTTCCTTGGATGTGCTTTGTATACGGACGCTTCCTTGGATGTGTTTTGTATACAGACGCTTCCTTGGGTTTGCTTTAGATAGTACGGACGTTTCCTTGGATGTGTTTTGTATACGGACGCTTCCTTGGATGTGTTTTGTATACAGACGCTTCCTTGGGTTTGCTTTAGATAGTACGGACGCTTCCTTGGATGTGCTTTGTATACGGACGCTTCCTTGGGTGTGCTTTGTATACAGACGCTTCCTTGGGTTTGCTTTAGATAGTACGGACGCTTCCTTGGATGTGCTTTGTATACGGACGTTTCCTTGGATGTGCTTTGTATACGGACGCTTCCTTGGATGTGCTTTGTATACGGACGCTTCCTTGGGTGTGCTTTGCATACGGACGCTTCCTTGGGTGTGCTTTGCATACGGACGCTTCCTTGGGTGTGCTTTGCATACGGACGCTTCCTTGGGTGTGCTTTGCATACGGACGCTTCCTTGGGGAGCTGCTCCTGGTGAGGATTTATCCTCTGCAAGTGGATGAACCTTATTTTGGGTATAGAACTGTATGAGGAATTAACTCTTTCATCACCATAAACATTTTATTACATTGTTTAGGTGTTTCCTAAAGAGCCATTATCCATGCTTTATGAGTGATTCTGTATTCTTCTGGTGCTCTGGTTATATTGTTGCTTTTTTAAAATCAAATGAGCAATATTTCAGCAAAAAACATGGCGACGTCTGCTGCTAAGTACGTGCAGTGATGTACCCGTGTTATTGCAGAGCCTGGTGCAGACGTAACATAAATACAACATATAAATATCCTATGTGATTGCTGTGTTTAGCCTGAATATTGCAATCAGAGCATCAATCCTCCCTGACTCACATACTACAGTATCCTTAGGTTTGATGAATCTGATAGATGAAGACAAAAGTAATGAGGTTCAGAGCAAAAAAATCAAAACTCCACATCCTGTGAAATCTGAGGGTTTTTTAGACCTTATATTACAATGTAATTTGCCTTTATAAAATGACTTCAGGGGTGGCACAGTACTGAAGAGACTTATTTAGATAATGTTGCATGACCACAGGGTTTCCATCATTAGGCACTTAATGCACAATAATCTACAGTTCTCTGCTCTGGAGATTATCTTAAATACGGAGAGATCTCTTAAACTAACATTAAAGGGACACTTTACTTCAGAATTTTCATTGTTTAAAAAGATAGATAATCCCTTTATTACCCATCCTCTAGTTTGCACAACCAATACTGTTATATTAATACATTTTCTACCTCTGTAAATACCTTGTATCTAAGCCTCTGCAGACTGCCCTCTTATTTCAGTTCATTTGACAGACTTGCATTTTAGCCAATCAGTGCTGACTCATAAGTAACTCCACTGGAATGAGCACAATGTTATCTATATGACACATGAACCAGCTCTGCCTAGCTGTGAGAAACTGTCAAAATGCACTGAGATAAGAGGCAGCTTTCAAGGTCTTATAAGCATATAAGCCTACCTAGGTTAAGCTTTCAATAAAGAATACCAAGAGAACAAAGAATTTGATGATACAAGTAAAGTTGTTGAAAATTGCATGCCCTATCATCATAAAAGTTTAATTTTGACTAGACTTAATACATTTTTTTTTTATATATTTTTTCTTATTGAGGTTCATAAACATACAAAGTAAAAAGAAACAAATAGAAAACATACAAGAAATAATAAGACTGAACACAGTTTTCATACTTATAGTCTAGTACAATAAGAGCTAGGAAATGATATGATATTTATACGTACCATAGTTATTAGTCTAGTACAATAAGAGCTAGGAAATGATATGATATATACGTACCATAGTTATAGTCTTGTACAATAAGAGCTAGGAAATGATATGATATATACGTACCATAGTTATTAGTCTAGTACAATAAGAGCTAGGAAATGATATGATATATACGTACCATAGTTATTAGTCTAGTACAATAAGAGCTAGGAAATGATATGATATATACGTACCATAGTTATTAGTCTAGTACAATAAGAGCTAGGAAATGATATGATATATATACGTACCATAGTTATTAGTCTAGTACAATAAGAGCTAGGAAATGATATGATATATACGTACCATAGTTATTAGTCTAGTACAATAAGAGCTAGGAAATTAGTCTAGTACAATAAGAACTAGGAAATTATATGATATACAGGGAGTGCAGAATTATTAGGCAAATGAGTATTTTGACCACATCATCCTTTTTATGCATGTTGTCTTACTCTAAGCTGTATAGGCTCAAAAGCCTACTACCAATTAAGCATATTAGGTGATGTGCATCTCTGTAATGAGAAGGGGTGTGGTCTAATGACATCAACACCCTATATCAGGTGTGCATAATTATTAGGCAACTTCCTTTCCTTTGGCAAAATGGGTCAAAAGAAGGACTTGACAGGCTCAGAAAAGTCAAAAATAGTGAGATATCTTGCAGAGGGATGCAGCACTCTTAAAATTGCAAAGCTTCTGAAGCGTGATCATCGAACAATCAAGCGTTTCATTCAAAATAGTCAACAGGGTCGCAAGAAGCGTGTGGAAAAACCAAGGCGCAAAATAACTGCCCATGAACTGAGAAAAGTCAAGCGTGCAGCTGCCAAGATGCCACTTGCCACCAGTTTTGCCATATTTCAGAGCTGCAACATCACTGGAGTGCCCAAAAGCACAAGGTGTGCAATACTCAGAGACATGGCCAAGGTAAGAAAGGCTGAAAGACGATCACCACTGAACAAGACACACAATCTGAAACATCAAGACTGGGCCAAGAAATATCTCAAGACTGATTTTTCTAAGGTTTTATGGACTGATGAAATGAGAGTGAGTCTTGATGGGCCAGATGGATGGGCCGTGGATGGATTGGTAAAGGGCAGAGAGCTCCAGTCCGACTCAGACGCCAGCAAGGTGGAGGTGGAGTGTACTGGTTTGGGCTGGTATCATCAAAGATGAGCTTGTGGGGCCTTTTCGGGTTGAGGATGGAGTCAAGCTCAACTCCCAGTCCTACTGCCAGTTTCTGGAAGACACCTTCTTCAAGCAGTGGTACAGGAAGAAGTCTGCATCCTTCAAGAAAAACATGATTTTCATGCAGGACAATGCTCCATCACACGCGTCCAAGTACTCCACAGCGTGGCTGGCAAGAAAGGGTATAAAAGAAGAAAATCTAATGACATGGCCTCCTTGTTCACCTGATCTGAACCCCATTGAGAACCTGTGGTCCATCATCAAATGTGAGATTTACAAGGAGGGAAAACAGTACACCTCTCTGAACAGTGTCTGGGAGGCTGTGGTTGCTGCTGCTGCACGCAATGTTGATGGTAAACAGATCAAAACACTGTCAGAATCCATGGATGGCAGGCTTTTGAGTGTCCTTGCAAAGAAAGGTGGCTATATTGGTCACTGATTTGTTTTGTTTTTGAATGTCAGAAATGTATATTTGTGAATGTTGAGATGTTATATTGGTTTCACTGGTAAAAATAAATAATTGAAATGGGTATATATTTGTTTTTTGTTAAGTAGCCTAATAATTATGCACAGTAATAGTCACCTGCACACACAGATATCCCCCTAAAATAGCTATAACTAAAAACTACTTCCAAAACTATTCAGCTTTGATATTAATGATTTTTTTGGGTTCATTGAGAACATGGTTGTTGTTCAATAATAAAATTAATCCTCAAAAATACAACTTGCCTAATAATTCTGCACTCCCTGTATACGTACCATAGTTATTAGTCTAGTACAATAAGAGCTAGGAAATGATATGATATATACGTACCATAGTTATTAGTCTAGTACAATAAGAGCTAGGAAATGATATGATATATACGTACCATAGTTATTAGTCTAGTACAATAAGAGCTAGGAAATGATATGATATATATACGTACCATAGTTATTAGTCTAGTACAATAAGAGCTAGGAAATGATATGATATATACGTACCATAGTTATTAGTCTAGTAAATAAGAGCTAGGAAATGATATGATATATACGTACCATAGTTATTAGTCTAGTACAATAAGAACTAGGAAATGATATGATATATATACGTACCATAGTTATTAGTCTAGTACAATAAGAACTAGGAAATGATATGATATATACGTACCATAGTTATTAGTCTAGTACAATAAGAACTAGGAAATGATATGATATATACGTACCATAGTTATTAGTCTAGTCTAGTACAATAAGAACTAGGAAATGATATGATTTATACGTACCATAGTTATAGTCTAGTGTACAATAAGCGCTAGGAAATGATATGATATATATGTACCATAGTTATTAGTCTAGTACAATAAGAGCTAGGAAATGATATGATATATACGTACCATAGTTATTAGTCTAGTACAATAAGCGCTAGGAAATGATATGATATATACGTACCATAGTTATTAGTCTAGTACAATAAGCTCTAGGAAATGATATGATATATACGTACCATAGTTATTAGTCTAGTACAATAAGAGCTAGGAAATGATATGATATATACGTACCATAGTTATTAGTCTAGTACAATAAGAGCTAGGAAATGATATGATATATACGTACCATAGTTATTAGTCTAGTACAATAAGAGCTAGGAAATGATATGATATATATACGTACCATAGTTATTAGTGTAGTACAATAAGAACTAGGAAATGATATGATATATACGTACCATAGTTATTAGTCTAGTACAATAAGAACTAGGAAATGATATGATATATACGTACCATAGTTATTAGTCTAGTACAATAAGAACTAGGAAATGATATGATATATACGTACCATAGTTATTAGTCTAGTCTAGTACAATAAGAACTAGGAAATTATATGATTTATACGTACCATAGTTATAGTCTAGTTAGTACAATAAGCGCTAGGAAATGATATGATATATACGTACCATAGTTATTAGTCTAGTACAATAAGAGCTAGGAAATGATATGATATATACGTACCATAGTTATTAGTCTAGTACAATAAGCGCTAGGAAATGATATGATATATACGTACCATAGTTATTAGTCTAGTACAATAAGATGTAGGAAATGATATGATATATACGTACCATAGTTATTAGTCTAGTACAATAAGCGCTAGGAAATGATATGATATATACGTACCATAGTTATTAGTCTAGTACAATAAGAGCTAGGAAATGATATGATATATACGTACCATAGTTATTAGTCTAGTACAATAAGAGCTAGGAAATGATATGATATATATGTACCATAGTTATTAGTCTAGTACAATAAGAGCTAGGAAATGATATGATATATACGTACCATAGTTATTAGTCTAGTACAATAAACGCTAGGAAATGATATGATATATACGTACCATAGTTATTAGTCTAGTACAATAAGCGCTAGGAAATGATATGATATATACGTACCATAGTTATTAGTCTAGTACAATAAGATCTAGGAAATGATATGATATATACGTACCATAGTTATTAGTCTAGTACAATAAGAGCTAGGAAATGATATGATATATACGTACCATAGTTATTAGTCTAGTACAATGAGAGCTAGGAAATGTTATATACGTACCATAGTTATTAGTCTAGTACAATAAGCGCTAGGAAATGATATGATATATACGTACCATAGTTATTAGTCTAGTACAATAAGCGCTAGGAAATGATATGATATATACGTACCATAGTTATTAGTCTAGTACAATAAGAGCTAGGAAATGATATGATATATACGTACCATAGTTATTAGTCTAGTTACTAGTACAATAAGACCTAGGAAATGATATGATATATACGTACCATAGTTATTAGTCTAGTACAATAAGAGCTAGGAAATGATATGATATATACGTACCATAGTTATTAGTCTAGTACAATAAGCGCTAGGAAATGATATAATGTATACGTACCATAGTTATTAGTCTAGTACAATAAGCGCTAGGAAATGATATGATATATACGTACCATAGTTATTAGTCTAGTACAAACAACAACAAAAAAGAAAAAAACATAGATCAATAGTAATCGGAAATATAAGAGATACTAATATCAGAAACCTCATTTTCTCTTTATAAGCAAACCTTCTGTGTAGGCAGGGATAGGCAATGTGTCCGTGACTGGCCCTTGCAGTGTCCGCTACCCATTTTGCAGGGGAGGGAGGAGTAGGACAGATGAATGCTGGTCCTCACTCCTTCTTGACCCAAGCAACGCCACGCTTATTAGCGGGAAAGTGAGGGAAGAAGCAAGCTGCCTGTAGTCAACTAACCGTGAGTCGTGACCCATCCCAATTCCTTGATCTGTGCAGCAGCAAGGTGCTGGTGTCTGTGTGTAGAAGACCACTGCCTACTCTGTCAAACTTTACGTAACCAAGTAAGTAACCAACCATGATGATCATGCAATTAACATCAAGATGGGTGGGTTTGGTCAGGAGTTGCAGACTCTCAATATAATTAAAAATAAATAAAAGGTAATACCACAAGCAGTCTTTATATAAATGTTATTTTAAACTTGTTTGATTAAATGACTAATTTGTACTTGTGGAACTAGACCAGGGGTGTCCAACGTGCAGCCCATTTGCTTTGTATACAGACGCTTCCTTGGGTTTGCTTTAGATAGTACGGACGCTTCCTTGGATGTGCTTTGTATACGGACATTTCCTTGGATGTGCTTTGTATACGGACGCTTCCTTGGATGTGCTTTGTATACGGACGCTTCCTTGGGTGTGCTTTGTATACGGACGCTTCCTTGGGTGTGCTTTGTATACGGACGCTTCCTTGGGTGTGCTTTGTATACGGACGCTTCCTTGGCTGTGCTTTGTATACGGACGCTTCCTTGGGTGTGCTTTGCATACGGACGCTTCCTTGGGTGTGCTTTGCATACGGACGCTTCCTTGGGGAGCTGCTCCTGGTGAGGATTTATCCTCTGCAAGTGGATGAACCTTATTTTGGGTATAGAACTGTATGAGGAATTAACTCTTTCATCACCATAAACATTTTATTACATTGTTTAGGTGTTTCCTAAAGAGCCATTATCCATGCTTTATGAGTGATTCTGTATTCTTCTGGTGCTCTGGTTATATTGTTGCTTTTTTAAAATCAAATGAGCAATATTTCAGCAAAAAACATGGCGACGTCTGCTGCTAAGTACGTGCAGTGATGTACCCGTGTTATTGCAGAGCCTGGTGCAGACGTAACATAAATACAACATATAAATATCCTATGTGATTGCTGTGTTTAGCCTGAATATTGCAATCAGAGCATCAATCCTCCCTGACTCACATACTACAGTATCCTTAGGTTTGATGAATCTGATAGATGAAGACAAAAGTAATGAGGTTCAGAGCACAAAAATCAAAACTCCACATCCTGTGAAATCTGAGGGTTTTTTAGACCTTATATTACAATGTAATTTGCCTTTATAAAATGACTTCAGGGGTGGCACAGTACTGAAGAGACTTATTTAGATAATGTTGCATGACCACAGGGTTTCCATCATTAGGCACTTAATGCACAATAATCTACAGTTCTCTGCTCTGGAGATTATCTTAAATACGGAGAGATCTCTTAAAGTAACATTAAAGGGACACTTTACTTCAGAATTTTCATTGTTTAAAAAGATAGATAATCCCTTTATTACCCATCCTCTAGTTTGCACAACCAATACTGTTATATTAATAAATTTTCTACCTCTGTAAATACCTTGTATCTAAGCCTCTGCAGACTGCCCTCTTATTTCAGTTCATTTGACAGACTTGCATTTTAGCCAATCAGTGCTGACTCATAAGTAACTCCACTGGAATGAGCACAATGTTATCTATATGACACATGAACCAGCTCTGCCTAGCTGTGAGAAACTGTCAAAATGCACTGAGATAAGAGGCAGCTTTCAAGGTCTTATAAGCATATAAGCCTACCTAGGTTAAGCTTTCAACAAAGAATACCAAGAGAACAAAGAATTTGATGATACAAGTAAAGTTGTTGAAAATTGCATGCCCTATCTGAATCATAAAAGTTTAATTTTGACTAGACTTAATACATTTTTTTTTTATATATTTTTTCTTATTGAGGTTCATAAACATACAAAGTAAAAAGAAACAAATAGAAAACATACAAGAAATAATAAGACTGAACACAGTTTTCATACTTATAGTCTAGTACAATAAGAGCTAGGAAATGATATGATATATACGTACCATAGTTATAGTCTTGTACAATAAGAGCTAGGAAATGATATGATATATACGTACCATAGTTATTAGTCTAGTCTAGTACAATAAGACCTAGGAAATGATATGATATATACGTACCATAGTTATTAGTCTAGTACAATAAGCGCTAGGAAATGATATGATATATACGTACCATAGTTATTAGTCTAGTACAATAAGAGCTAGGAAATGATATGATATATACGTACCATAGTTATAGTCTTGTACAATAAGAGCTAGGAAATTATATGATATATATACGTACCATAGTTATTAGTCTAGTACAATAAGAACTAGGAAATGATATGATATATATACGTACCATAGTTATTAGTCTAGTACAATAAGAGCTAGGAAATGATATGATATATACGTACCATAGTTATTAGTCTAGTACAATAAGAGCTAGGAAATTATATGATATATACGTACCATAGTTATTAGTCTAGTACAATAAGAGCTAGGAAATGATATGATATATACGTACCATAGTTATTAGTCTAGTACAATAAGAGCTAGGAAATGATATGATATATATACGTACCATAGTTATTAGTCTAGTACAATAAGAACTAGGAAATGATATGATATATATACGTACCATAGTTATTAGTCTAGTACAATAAGAGCTAGGAAATGATATGATATATACGTACCATAGTTATTAGTCTAGTACAATAAGAGCTAGGAAATGATATGATATATATACGTACCATAGTTATTAGTCTAGTACAATAAGAGCTAGGAAATGATATGATATATACGTACCATAGTTATAGTCTTGTACAATAAGAGCTAGGAAATGATATGATATATACGTACCATAGTTATAGTCTTGTACAATAAGAGCTAGGAAATGATATGATATATACGTACCATAGTTATAGTCTTGTACAATAAGAGCTAGGAAATGATATGATATATACATACCATAGTTATTAGTCTAGTACAATAAGAGCTAGGAAATGATATGATATATACGTACCATAGTTATAGTCTTGTACAATAAGAGCTAGGAAATGATATGATATATACGTACCATAGTTATAGTCTTGTACAATAAGAGCTAGGAAATGATATGATATATACGTACCATAGTTATTAGTCTAGTACAATAAGATCTAGGAAATGATATGATATATACGTACCATAGTTATTAGTCTAGTACAATAAGAACTAGGAAATGATATGATATATACGTACCATAGTTATTAGTCTAGTACAATAAGAGCTAGGAAATGATATGATATATACGTACCATAGTTATTAGTCTAGTACAATAAGAGCTAGGAAATTAGTCTAGTACAATAAGATCTAGGAAATGATATGATATATACGTACCATAGTTATTAGTCTAGTACAATAAGCGCTAGGAAATGATATGATATATACGTACCATAGTTATTAGTCTAGTACAATAAGAGCTAGGAAATGATATGATATATACGTACCATAGTTATTAGTCTAGTACAATGAGAGCTAGGAAATGATATATACGTACCATAGTTATTAGTCTAGTACAATAAGCGCTAGGAAATGATATGATATATACGTACCATAGTTATTAGTCTAGTACAATAAGCGCTAGGAAATGATATGATATATACGTACCATAGTTATTAGTCTAGTACAATAAGAGCTAGGAAATGATATGATATATACGTACCATAGTTATTAGTCTAGTTACTAGTACAATAAGACCTAGGAAGTGATATGATATATACGTACCATAGTTATTAGTCTAGTACAATAAGAGCTAGGAAATGATATGATATATATACGTACCATAGTTATTAGTCTAGTACAATAAGAGCTAGGAAATGATATGATATATACGTACCATAGTTATTAGTCTAGTACAATAAGAGCTAGGAAATTAGTCTAGTACAATAAGATCTAGGAAATGATATGATATATACGTACCATAGTTATTAGTCTAGTACAATAAGAGCTAGGAAATGATATGATATATATACGTACCATAGTTATTAGTCTAGTACAATAAGCGCTAGGAAATGATATGATATATACGTACCATAGTTATTAGTCTAGTACAATAAGATGTAGGAAATGATATGATATATACGTACCATAGTTATTAGTCTAGTACAATAAGCGCTAGGAAATGATATGATATATACGTACCATAGTTATTAGTCTAGTACAATAAGAGCTAGGAAATGATATGATATATACGTACCATAGTTATTAGTCTAGTACAATGAGAGCTAGGAAATTATATATACGTACCATAGTTATTAGTCTAGTACAATAAGCGCTAGGAAATGATATGATATATACGTACCATAGTTATTAGTCTAGTACAATAAGCGCTAGGAAATGATATGATATATACGTACCATAGTTATTAGTCTAGTACAATAAGCGCTAGGAAATGATATGATATATACGTACCATAGTTATTAGTCTAGTACAATAAGATGTAGGAAATGATATGATGTATACGTACCATAGTTATTAGTCTAGTACAATAAGCGCTAGGAAATGATATGATATATACGTACCATAGTTATTAGTCTAGTACAATAAGAGCTAGGAAATGATATGATATATACGTACCATAGTTATTAGTCTAGTACAATGAGAGCTAGGAAATTATATATACGTACCATAGTTATTAGTCTAGTACAATAAGCGCTAGGAAATGATATGATATATACGTACCATAGTTATTAGTCTAGTACAATAAGCGCTAGGAAATGATATGATATATACGTACCATAGTTATTAGTCTAGTACAATAAGCACTAGGAAATGATATGATATATACGTACCATAGTTATTAGTCTAGTACAATAAGAGCTAGGAAATGATATGATATATACGTACCATAGTTATTAGTCTAGTTACTAGTACAATAAGACCTAGGAAATTATATGATATATACGTACCATAGTTATTAGTCTAGTACAATAAGAGCTAGGAAATGATATGATATATATACGTACCATAGTTATTAGTCTAGTACAATAAGAGCTAGGAAATGATATGATATATACGTACCATAGTTATTAGTCTAGTACAATAAGAGCTAGGAAATTAGTCTAGTACAATAAGATCTAGGAAATGATATGATATATACGTACCATAGTTATTAGTCTAGTACAATAAGCGCTAGGAAATGATATGATATATACGTACCATAGTTATTAGTCTAGTACAATAAGATGTAGGAAATGATATGATATATACGTACCATAGTTATTAGTCTAGTACAATAAGCGCTAGGAAATGATATGATATATACGTACCATAGTTATTAGTCTAGTACAATAAGAGCTAGGAAATGATATGATATATACGTACCATAGTTATTAGTCTAGTACAATGAGAGCTAGGAAATGATATATACGTACCATAGTTATTAGTCTAGTACAATAAGCGCTAGGAAATGATATGATATATACGTACCATAGTTATTAGTCTAGTACAATAAGCGCTAGGAAATGATATGATATATACGTACCATAGTTATTAGTCTAGTACAATAAGAGCTAGGAAATGATATGATATATACGTACCATAGTTATTAGTCTAGTTACTAGTACAATAAGACCTAGGAAATGATATGATATATACGTACCATAGTTATTAGTCTAGTACAAACAACAACAAAAAAGAAAAAAACATAGATCAATAGTAATCGGAAATATAAGAGATACTAATATCAGAAACCTCATTTTCTCTTTATAAGCAAACCTTCTGTGTAGGCAGGGATAGGCAATGTGTCCGTGACTGGCCCTTGCAGTGTCCGCTACCCATTTTGCAGGGGAGGGAGGAGTAGGACAGATGAATGCTGGTCCTCACTCCTTCTTGACCCAAGCAACGCCACGCTTATTAGCGGGAAAGTGAGGGAAGAAGCAAGCTGCCTGTAGTCAACTAACCGTGAGTCGTGACCCATCCCAATTCCTTGATCTGTGCAGCAGCAAGGTGCTGGTGTCTGTGTGTAGAAGACCACTGCCTACTCTGTCAAACTTTACGTAACCAAGTAAGTAACCAACCATGATGATCATGCAATTAACATCAAGATGGGTGGGTTTGGTCAGGAGTTGCAGACTCTCAATATAATTAAAAATAAATAAAAGGTAATACCACAAGCAGTCTTTATATAAATGTTATTTTAAACTTGTTTGATTAAATGACTAATTTGTACTTGTGGAACTAGACCAGGGGCTTCCAACATGCAGCCCATTTGACAGCAAAGTGTCACTCTCCTGACTTATAGAAACATAGAATATGTCAGGAGATAGGAACCATTCGGCCTATCTAGTCTGACCAATTTTCTGAATACTTTTATTAGTTCCTGGCCTTATCTTATATCTAGCATAGCCTTATGCCTATCCTATGCATGTTTAAACTACTTCACTGTCTCTACCACTTCTGCTGGATGGCTATTCCACCATGTATCCACTACCCTCTCTGTAAAGAGAGTGTTTTTAAATGTTTTTAATTTGAAATGTACCTTGGTGTCCTTCACTAGCATCTGTTTTTTGGAAAATGGCCGCCACAGCCTTGGTCCGTGCCTATCCCTGTGTGTAGGCCTAGTCGGGCCACTCTTGGACCCCCGATCACTTATAAGAGAAAGTAACAGAAGGAAGATATAAGACCACTTTTGGGTCTTTATAAACCTAAGCATAAAAGTATCTATGCACTTCAACTATAATACATAAGCAATTATATATGGGACTAGTAACATTTTAGTCATTTCTGATTCCTAGATAGGGAACATATAAATGGCTAGAAAGTGTTCTAGGCGAGTATATGCCTTAATATCAGGACCATGAATAGCCATTAATAACCTGTATATCAGCTATAGAACTAAAATATCCGTCCTGCAACCTTAGCAGCTAATATATAAATAGATATAATTATATGTGATCCCATTTTCACTTTATAGAAGAAAAATCAGCAGGGATTATTTCACACTTGTAGGGGTCTCTCACCGACATTAAAACTGACCCTTTATTAAGTAATGCTATGAAGGGCTTGTTTGATCAGTGTATACATTTTTAAAATTCTAGTCACCTCTAGTGGAGATTTTCAGTACTGACAAGAGACTATTATTATTATTATTATTATTATTATTATTCTTTATTTATATAGTGCCAACAGATTCCGCAGCGCTGTCCATGGGTACAAAGATAAAAGTACAGTACAATATAGAAGACACCAAAGTTTAACAAAACAAATACAGGGGGAATTGAGGGCCCTGTTCCCGTGGGAACTTACAATCTAGATGGTAGGAGGGTGAGAAACAGGAGGTGGGGACTGCAAAGGTGAGAATGATGTTAGTGTGGAGTTAGATGGGGCAGCAGTTAGAATTCATTTTTTACTGATTTAGAGATAGGCTTCCATGAACAGAAAGGTCTTTAGGGAGCATTTAAAGGAGGAAAGGTTAGGGGAAAGTCTAACAGCTCTGGGAAGTGCATTCCAGATGGTTGGTGCTGCACGAGAGAAGTCCTGTAGCCTGGCATGGGAGGAGGTGATGGTAGAAGATGCAAGGAGCAGGTCATTGTTGGATCTTAGGGGGCGGGCTGGAGTATATTTCTTGATGAGTGAGGACAGGTAGGGGGGGCTACGTTGGTAAGGGCTTTGTAGGTCAGGATGAGAATTTTGAATTTAATTCTGCTGTGGATGGGTAGCCAGTGAAGGGACTCGCAGAGAGGTGCAGCAGATACAGAGCGTCGGGAGAGGTGGATTAGCCTAGCAGAGGCATTTAGGATGGATTGAAGAGGGGAGAGGCGGGAGAGAGGGAGGCCAGTTAGTAGGTTATTACAGTAGTCAAGTCGGGAGATTACCAGGGAGTGGATTAGCTGTTTAGTAGTTTCAGCACTCAGAAATGGACGGATTTTGGAGATATTGCGTAGATGGTTGCGACAGGAGGAAGAGAGCAATTGGATGTGGGGTATGAAGGACAGATTGGAGTCAAGTGTAACTCCTAGGACACGGACTTGGGGTGATGGGGAGATAGTGGTATCACCAACTATGTTTAGAAATACTTGTTAGTCCGTCTAATGGCAGGAGACATGGCTTGAACTAAGTGGAACACTAAATAGGGAGAAAGCTTATTCGGGTGTTTATAGGCAATACTGACTAATAATTATGAGGCTCCACATTCTAAATATGTCCCTAATTCTCTATAAGAATATAAGATGCCAGGCTGCTTGTGAATGTGGTACTAAAATCCTCCAGCCCTTATCAGCGCATGGAAGGTATCAATAGCGCTGCCAGAAAGTCAGATGTTAAAAGGTGTTAAATTCAGAGTAGCAGTTAATCAACAAAAAGCCTTTTTCACTTAGCAACTCTGTAAGAAATGACGCTAATCTATTAAACAATACTATTCTATAAACATTCACTAACATCAACAAAGACCTCTATATTCATATGCATTTAACGCACCCAGAATTAAATGCAATTTCTACTATGGGAGCCACCATAGCCTACCCCACACCTGTACGCACAAGTTCTTGTAAAGTAGAGGTAAGAAAACCTGCCACTTTCTCCGCTGACAATCGACTCTGCACTGTAGTTCCAGAGTTCAACAGTTCCTGAGACCGTAACTAGTACTGCTGATAGGGTGCCCAGTTTGACAGACTCAGAAACAAGCAAGCAAAAAACCTCATCCACCATGTTGGATTTGGAGTCTGGAACTATTAGCCCCCACACAGATGTCCAAGTGACTGGGCTCCGCTTCAGAATAGGGTTCTCTCTCACCAACGATGATAAAGCAATGATGGGTAGGAGCTCCGTGTCTGTCAAGGGTGTGCTCAGTTGGTATCTCACTCTTTCTTGTTGCGGTAGCTCCCATTGCTCTCGGTAATTAGCTGCATGGTATGTGTCATCAAACTCAGATCGAACAAGACCGTGCTGTACCTCTCCAACCAAGTAGCTGCAGCAAATGAGGTCTGAGGGCGACATCATCTCCACATAGTGTCGCGACACAGCCAGGCATGACTGGGAACTTGCACCAGAGGCATGGGTCTCAGATCCAGTCTCCTCCACGCCGTTAAAGCATGACTGGGGTATGGATGTCTCAAGTAGCATGGCGCATATGTTATTCTCAAAGTTCAGTAGGATTTGCCCTATCTTATTTGTTAAATCCTCCATTCTCATATTGTAATAGGTATAATCCACTACAAAACAGGAAATGTTTCAAAACAATCTTGTTTCAAATAAATGAATGCACTTCAGCGCAAATGGCTGGTTAGACTGACGGGTCAGAATGATGAAAGGGGGTAGGGAAAGGTATAAGCCGCTCCAAGGCCTCTGTTGTGCACCTTCCCTAGTCAGGTTTGCTCGCTCTTATTATTCCAAAAAAAGTTATATGTATCTGTTCCCTAGGTTGCAGTAAACCCAGCTCTCACAAAAAAAAAACAGGGTCTGCTGGTCTCTGGAAGAATAAACAGCAGTTTATAACAGCTTCAATGTGGAGCACTAACTCACAGCAGCCATCTTTGTCTGTGGTTGGACACGCCCCCCTAGACTAAATACATTTTATACGCACAGTACTGAGGTTATTCCCTTCCTCTCTCTAGTCATGGTTGCCGCCATGTTGAAATCTATCTTTTTTTTTTTTTTTTTTTTTTAATAATTTTTATTGAGGAATATTCAAAGGCATACAATAGTCATAAAAACAGGTTCTTGCATTGCATGTCACATACAGTAAGATTTACAGGCCCATTTATCAAGCTCCGTATGGAGCTTGAAGGGCCGTGTTTCTGGCGAGTCTTCAGACTCGCCAGAAACACAAGTTATGAAGCAGCGGTCTAAAGACCGCTGCTTCATAACCCTGTCCGCCTGCTCTGAGCAGGCGGACAGGAACCGCCGGAAATCAACCCGATCGAATACGATCGGGTTGATTGACAGCTCCCTGCTGGCGGCCGATTGGCCGCGAGTCAGCAGGGGGCGGCGTTGCACCAGCAGCTCTTGTGAGCTGCTGGTGCAATGTTAAATGTGGAGAGCGTATTGCTCTCCGCATTTAGCGAGGTCTTGCGGACCTGATCCGCAGTGTCGGATCAGGTCCGCAAGCCCTTTGATAAATGGGCCCCCAAGTGTT
The DNA here is from genome assembly GCF_027579735.1 of Bombina bombina. Lineage (NCBI taxonomy): Eukaryota > Metazoa > Chordata > Amphibia > Anura > Bombinatoridae > Bombina > Bombina bombina. The sequence goes on along the minus strand of NC_069507.1, from coordinate 25,013,562 downwards.
ACAAGAATGAGAAAACTAACACAGAAAATAAACGCAAGTGTAACAATTTACATATCATGCAACCATGAGATACATAGAATGCCAAATATTGAAATGCCTTTTAAATAAAATCCTAGGCCGCTCTTGGACCATCACAAGCATTTAAGATAAAAGAAGGCATGTGCAAACAAAAGAGACCACTTGTGGGTCTCGTTGGTAAACCTCAGTTTTTTATAATTTTATCTCTAACTAATATGAATAGTGTGTAAATTAAGTAAGGTGCTAAAGGGATAATATTATTACGTGCATATATATATTTGGACAATCTTGCATAGATTAAGAAAAAAATAAAGCTAAGTATAATGATAACCTGCAAGATTTAGCTAGAAAGGAGGGTATATAGGGTGCGGTATATATGAGAAAAACCGCGTGGTCAGTCCTCCCACTTAAGGGAGGCATATTAAGTGGAGTGGGGGGGCGGAGGTGATGAGTTACCTACGAGAAGCAGATAAGAGATGTCAGCTTGTCTTCTAAATTTGCCAAACAGATGCACAGGAAATAGGTTGATTATAGGAGTGGGGGGGGGAGGTGGGAGTTTGAATATAATAAGTAAATATATATTGAATATGTTTCACATTAAGGTATCTATGTATTTAAAAGCTATAATGATGATACTGAGAACAGCCAGTTTTGTTTATGAGCAGTTACATGTCTCTGAGCTCCCAGTTGTAGATAGAGGCCTGCACCTAGCTACTATGGAGGAAAAGAGGGTCTCGCTGTCTCGGCCGCTGACAGCCCAACCCCCATATAATAATATCTTTGGTGCTAGCCTAAAGGTAAAACACAGGAATGAAAACCCGGTAGTAATAGAGAGCTTATCTCAATATAAGGTATATCAAAAGTTAGAGACAATATGGCGTGTTACAGACAATATTCCACAGATATATAGACCAGCTAATACCCATTTCCTATTGCAACCGCTGGCTCATTAAAGCAAAATCAAGAAAGGTGCACAGTATCCTAATGTGTGCAAGATCTATCTGTGAACTAGTATATATTAAGTGTTGGTATGTATGAGATGCTAAACTAATTGGCATGTGACTTTGGAGTCCCTTCAGGGTTGTAACCAAGGTGAGAAATCCTTTATAATAGCAAATCATTGCCACATAAGGTGACTATTATATCGTAGACAGGGTAAATGTAGAAATGCCTAATTTTGTGGATTATGGTTTTTGGGAAGAATAATGGAGGCTGTATATAATGTTTAGTAATGAGCAAAACGGAACCATCTAAACAAAACATGGTTAACTAGACTATTGGAGGAATCATGCCAGTTTTAGGTGCAGGCTCGAGATAAAAACTTTAGCAAACAGAACCTCTAGACATAATAACGTTATAGGTAGTGCAAGGATATTCATAAGCATATAATATCTCAGGCTTCAAAGTAGTATGGTATGCTATGTTGGATTATGTGGTGTCGATATCAATTTCCCAACTTAGGCTGCAATGTGTAGAAACACTCCATCATGGCAGAACAAGCAGCAATTGTACTTTTTCTTTTGTCAATTCAACATGGCAAAATATACAGCAGTTCTACTCTTTCTTTTGTGTCTGTACATAAGCATTACCCTTAAACTCCCCTTATCAGGGCCAACTTATATATTTACCATGACTGAAATGGAGTAGTAGACGAAGACTTTTAACCCATAAGAAACAAAGATGTAACCCTGCAGTTAGATTGGTAAAAGTACAATTCTGGCAATAGGGAAACACTTTCAGTAAATGCTGCGTTGTGGACAGTAAAAAAACTGGGGAGCAAAACTGCAACATACTTATATATAGCAGAGAAGCTTTAAGCAAACAGAGTTCAAACCAACTTATAGGACAGTAGGCTAAGGTAGAATACTGACATAATCAGAGACTCAAATCCTGGTTTGCAATCATAAGTGCTTTTGTAGGGCCTATGAATAAATGTAACATTAGTGGGTTTGTTATTATGCCTTTGCCGAAATACTAATGTATATATAAAAAAAAAAAAAAATTTGCTACCTAAGTGAAGGTAATCTCTAGATATGCCATGGGGCTAAGACGATCGTTGAGATGGTCAATTATGTGGTTGCTCATAATAATTCAGGATAAGCAGATGTTTGCATCAACACTATGATCCTAAAAAGATAATATAGTCTGCTCTCTGGGTATGGGCCCTATACCCGACAGCATGGGATCTATATAAAGGAACATGTTTCTGCAGCTAAAGGGATGAAAATGTATTGTATCCTAAGAAATCACTAGAAAGTTAGCCACCCAAAACTGATATAGTATGTCTGATAACCAGCGTTTTAGTGAGCATAGGTGAATAGCCGTCATTTGAACCCTTATTCATTAAATATTATATGTTACAGCAATTGGGGATAAGATACGTACAATCCCGTGGAATGAAGGAGGAAATAGTCATAGACATGAGATAAAAAAAAGAAATCCTTATAACATTAACTTAACATAATATGACTCTATACGCTCTGCAACATAGCTAACCTCAGAGGTTGGGCTAATTAGTAAAAACAAACACTATGTAACTCTCAAAAGTAAAGGCATGCAGGTTGTTTGAGAAAAATCTATAGATTAGGTGGTTAACTTAAGGGTAATAATATATAGGAAAGGTAATACACCTTAAGGAAGAATCAAATATTGTTAATTACACAGACCCCAAAGATATAGGTGTAGCCACGTGAGCGTTCTAGTCTAATATAAACTATGTTAACTAGCTTTACAAACTAACAAAATAAACCTAGAAACGTGTGCATATTGATAATAATACTTAACAGTATGAAAGTGTCCTAGATATTGGATAAGTGATTCAATCTAACCACAGTCTATAAGCATATAGAAGCATGTAATGAATCCAGGTAAAGAAGCTCCATAAACACTGGGCTAGGGGTCATGGAAGGGATACAAGTACTAAAGAAAAGTAAACTGGAGAGGCATATAAAACTTCGCAGAATCATGGTCTCTACTGTCTCTAATATACATATGAAGACCGAAAGTGCCAAGGTCAATAAACCTTCATCCCAGTCAACCAACTCCGGTACGGCAGTATTTATAGAGTTCCAGGAACCCCTCATCTTTTAACTGCCAGGATAATGATGGTTTCAGGAGAAACGCCACAGCTAGGTTCCATGTACAGCTGTAACACTGTAAGGCTAAACATGTTCTTTGGGATAGCTGTACCAGGGGACAGGACATTCCGTTGCTGCAAGAATCTTGAAGCGTTCCCAGCGCCTCCACTGGAATACCAAGATAAGACAGTGCTGTGCTGCTCTGTATAGTAATCCTTGATGCCGCTCCGGGACTGTAACTGAAATCAGGTAACCCTTGTGTCATCGAAACATGAGAAAAACAGAATCTTCGCTGGTCTTCCGGCCTCCAACCTTGCGCCGAATTCTGATGCTGTGGCTCTGCAACATACGGTATTGTTTCTGGAGTAGCTAGGAGCGTGGTAGCGGTAGTGTCCAGCACAAGGTCTCTCTCCCTTTGCCCTCTACCTAGTTGGTCGGACTCGACAGCGGGTATACAACCAGGGGTGGGCTCGGCAAAAGTCCTAAGCAGGTGTGTTTCTAGAAGCCGAAAGGAGGCCTCCAAAAAACCTACAGCGACAGTCTCCCAGTCTTCCATGGCCGCCATTTTTCCAATCAAAATTAGCGTGGCCGCAGCCGGTATAGCTCCCAGAGCTGCCTCAGTAGCCTGGTTCAGTAGGCTGGATGTAAGTTCAAATCTAACGTGTAGGTAGTATGTATTATAAGCCTTGTGATGGTTAGCCCTGAACTTCCATTCACTACATCTGCCGTAGCCTATATCCACCTATCTGCGTCATGGGGCATAAAAGAGTGAATACTTGGCATAAGTACCCAAATTTGGTTTAGCAAGGCACCATATGATGAAATCTTGTAAGGTTCTTTAGCAAAATAGCAATGTCACAGATTAGACCATGTTTTATCTTCCAAAATCTGAGTTAAGAGCCAGAGCTCTTGCGATGTGCGTCCGACATGTTAGGTAGTTGGCTCCCCAAGTCGAAATCTATCTTTCACTAGAGGTACATAAAATGAATTTAGTGTTTATTATTCCTTTAAACAATGCCTCCACCCATTCAGCTTCTGGTCAGGAGACCTCAGTCAGCGGCACTGCACATTTTGACGACCATGGCACTTGTACAGATCCCACAATGCACCTCAACGCATTTCACTTGCATAGTTGCATAAACTTCATCAGGAGTAAAAGGTGGTTCCAAACTGTTGGAGGCATTTGTAACAAAGACACGTTTAAAACATGGGGGATGTGACTTAGTACAGCAGGCTACACCAAAGCGATTCCTGTTTTAAATAAAGTAGGTGCAATAAGCTGTACACAGGAGAATTATGAATAAATATACTCCTTGAATATTGGATGTGCCCTGTACCCCCTTATATGGGCATCGAAAGAAAAGAAACGTGTAAGGCCTTTCATGGCAAATGGTTGCTTTGAACACCCAAAAAGTAAATTAGGATTTCTTTCATGTAATTAGCAAGAGTCCATGAGCTAGTGACGTATGGGATATACATTCCTACCAGGAGGGGCAAAGTTTCCCAAACCTCAAAATGCCTACAAATACACCCCTCACCACACCCACAAATCAGTTTTACAAACTTTGCCTCCTATGGAGGTGGTGAAGGAAGTTTGTGCTAGATTCTACGTTGATATGCGCTCCGCAGCAGGTTGGAGCCCGGTTTTCCTCTCAGCGTGCAGTGAATGTCAGAGGGATGTGAGGAGAGTATTGCCTATTTTGAATGCAGTGATCTCCTTCTACGGGGTCTATTTCATAGGTTCTCTGTTATCGGTCGTAGAGATTCATCTCTTACCTCCCTTTTCAGATCGACGATATACTCTTATATATATACCATTACCTCTGCTGATTTTCGTTTCAGTACTGGTTTGGCTTTCTACAAACATGTAGATGAGTGTCCTGGGGTAAGTAAGTCTTATTTTCTGTGACACTCTAAGCTATGGTTGGGCACTTTTTTAATAAAGTTCTAAATATATGTATTCAAACATTTATTTGCCTTGACTCAGGATGTTCAACATTCCTTATTTTCAGACAGTCAGTTTCATATTTGGGATAATGCTCTTGAATCAATTATTTTTTCTTACCTTAAAAATTTGACTTTTTTCCCTGTGGGCTGTTAGGCTCGCGGGGGCTGAAAATGCTTCATTTTATTGCGTCATTCTTGGCGCAGACTTTTTTGGCGCAAAAAATCTTTTCTGTTTCCGGCGTCATACGTGTCGCCGGAAGTTGCGTCATTTTTTACGTTCTTTTGCGCCAAAAAATGTCGGCGATCTGGAAGTGGCGTCATTTTTTGGCGCCAAATAATGTGGGCGTCTTATTTGGCGCTAAAAAAATATGGGCGTCGCTTTTGTCTCAACATTATTTAAGTCTCATTTTTCTTTGCTTCTGGTTGCTAGAAGCTTGTTCCTTGGCATTTTTTCCCATTCCTGAAACTGTCATTTAAGGAATTTGATCAATTTTGCTTTATATGTTGTTTTTTCTCTTACATATTGCAAGATGTCTCACGTTGCATCTGAGTCAGAAGATACTTCAGGAAAATCGCTGTCTGGTGCTGGAACTACCAAAGCTAAGTGTATCTGCTGTAAACTTTTGGTAGCTGCTCCTCCAGCTGTTGTTTGTTTTAATTGTCATGACAAACTTGTTAATGCAGATAATATTTCCTTTAGTAATGTACCATTACCTGTTGCAGTTCCATCAACATCTAATGTTCAGAATGTTCCTGATAACATAAGAGATTTTGTTTCTGAATCCATCAAGAAGGCTATGTCTGTTATTCCTCCTTCTAGTAAACATAAAAAATCTTTTAAAACTTCTCTTTATACAGATGAATTTTTAAATGAACATCATCATTCTGATTCTAATGACTCTTCTGGTTCAGAGGATTCTGTCTCAGAGGTTGATGCTGATAAATCTTCATATTTATTTAAAATGGAATTTATTCGTTCTTTACTTAAAGAAGTACTAATTGCTTTAGAAATTGAGGATTCTGGTCCTCTTGATACTAAATCTAAACGTTTAGATAAGGTCTTTAAATCTCCTGTGGTTATTCTAGAAGTTTTTCCTGTTCCTGGTGCTATTTCTGAAGTAATTTCCAGAGAATGGAATAATTTGGGTAATTCATTTACTCCTTCTAAACGTTTTAAGCAATTATATCCTGTGCCGTCTGACAGATTAGAATTTTGGGACAAAATCCCTAAAGTTGATGGGGCTATTTCTACCCTTGCTAAACGTACTACTATCCTACGTCAGATGGTACTTCCTTTAAGGATCCTTTAGATAGGAAAATTTAATCCTTTCTAAGAAAAGCTTATCTGTGTTCAGGTAATCTTCTTAGACCTGCTATATCATTGTCTGATGTTGCTGCAGCTTCAACTTTTTGGTTGGAAACTTTAGCGCAACAAGTAACAGATCATGATTCTCATAATATTATTATTCTTCTTCAACATGCTAATAATTTTATCTGTGATGCCATTTTTGATATTATCAGAGTTGATGTCAGGTTTATGTCTCTAGCTATTTTAGCTAGAAGGGCTTTATGGCTTAAAACTTGGAATGCTGATATGTCTTCTAAATCGACTCTACTTTCCATTTCTTTCCAGGGTAACAAATTATTTGGTTCTCAGTTGGATTCTATTATCTCAACTGTTACTGGTCGGAAAGGAACTTTTTTACCACAGGATAAAAAATCTAAGGGTAAAAACAGGGCTAATAATCGTTTTCGTTCCTTTCGTTTCAACAAAGAACAAAAGCCTGATCCTTCATCCTCAGGAGCAGTTTCAGTTTGGAAACCATCTCCAGTCTGGAATAAATCCAAGCCTTCTAGAAAAACAAAGCCAGCTTCTAAGTCCACATGAAGGTGCGGCCCTCATTCCAGCTCAGCTGGTAGGGGGCAGGTTACGTTTTTTCAAAGAAATTTGGATCAATTCTGTTCACAATCTTTGGATTCAGAACATTGTTTCAGAAGGGTACAGAATTGGTTTCAAGATAAGACCTCCTGCAAAGAGATTTTTTCTTTCCCGTGTCCCAGTAAATCCAGTGAAAGCTCAAGCATTTCTGAAATGTGTTTCAGATCTAGAGTTGGCTGGAGTAATTATGCCAGTTCCAGTTCTGGAACAGGGGCTGGGGTTTTATTCGAATCTCTTCATTGTACCAAAGAAGGAGAATTCCTTCAGACCAGTTCTGGATCTAAAAATATTGAATCGTTATGTAAGGATACCAACGTTCAAAATGGTAACTGTAAGGACTATCTTGCCTTTTGTTCAACAAGGGCATTATATGTCCACAATAGATTTACAGGATGCATATCTGCATATTCTGATTCATCCAGATCATTATCAGTTCCTGAGATTCTCTTTTCTGGACAAGCATTACCAGTTTGTGGCTCTGCCGTTTGGCCTAGCTACAGCTCCAAGAATTTTTACAAAGGTTCTCGGTGCCCTTCTGTCTGTAATCAGAGAACAGGGTATTGTGGTATTTCCTTATTTGGACGATATCTTGGTACTTGCTCAGTCTTTACATTTAGCAGAATCTCATACAAATCGACTTGTGTTGTTTCTTCAAGATCATGGTTGGAGGATCAATTCACTAAAAAGTTCATTGACTCCTCAGACAAGGGTAACCTTTTTGGGTTTCCAGATAGATTCAGTGTCCATGACTCTGTCTTTGACAGACAAGAGACGTCTAAAATTGATTTCAGCTTGTCGAAACCTTCAGTCACAATGATTCCCTTCGGTAGCCTTATGCATGGAAATTCTAGGTCTTATGACTGCTGCATCGGACGCGATCCCCTTTGCTCGTTTTCACATGCGACCTCTTCAGCTCTGTATGCTGAATCAATGGTGCAGGGATTACACAAAGATATCTCAATTAATATCTTTAAAACCGATTGTACGACACTCTTTAACGTGGTGGACAGATCACCATCGTTTAATTCAGGGGGCTTCTTTTGTTCTTCCAACCTGGACTGTAATTTCAACAGATGCAAGTCTTACAGGTTGGGGAGCTGTGTGGGGATCTCTGACGGCACAAGGAGTTTGGGAATCTCAGGAGGTGAGATTACCGATCAATATTTTGGAACTCCGTGCAATTTTCAGAGCTCTTCAGTCTTGGCCTCTTCTGAAGAGAGAATCGTTCATTTGTTTTCAGACAGACAATGTCACAACTGTGGCATACATCAATCATCAAGGAGGGACTCACAGTCCTCTGGCTATGAAAGAAGCATCTCGAATTCTGGTTTGGGCGGAATCCAGCTCCTGTCTAATCTCTGCGGTTCATATCCCAGGTATAGACAATTGGGAAGCGGATTATCTCAGTCGCCAAACGTTGCATCCGGGCGAATGGTCTCTTCACCCAGAGGTATTTCTTCAGATTGTTCAAATGTGGGAGCTTCCAGAAATAGATCTGATGGCGTCTCATCTAAACAAGAAACTTCCCAGGTATCTGTCCAGATCCCGGGATCCTCAGGCGGAAGCAGTGGATGCATTATCACTTCCTTGAAAGTATCATCCTGCCTATATCTTTCCGCCTCTAGTTCTTTTTCCAAGAGTAATCTCCAAGATTCTGAAGGAATGCTCGTTTGTTCTGCTGGTAGCTCCGGCATGGCCTCACAGGTTTTGGTATGCGGATCTTGTCCGGATGGCCTCTTGCCATCCGTGGACTCTTCCGCTAAGACCAGACCTTCTGTCGCAAGGTCCTTTTTTCCATCAGGATCTCAAATCCTTAAATTTAAAGGTATGGAGATTGAACGCTTGATTCTTGGTCAAAGAGGTTTCTCTGACTCTGTGATTAATACTATGTTACAGGCTCGTAAATCTGTATCTAGAGAGATATATTATAGAGTCTGGAAGACTTATATTTCTTGGTGCCTTTCTCATCATTTTTCTTGGCATTCTTTTAGAATTCCGAGAATTTTACAGTTTCTTCAGGATGGTTTAGATAAAGGTTTATCCGCAAGTTCTTTGAAAGGACAAATCTCTGCTCTTTCTGTTCTTTTTCACAGAAAGATTGCTAATCTTCCTGATATTCATTGTTTTGTACAAGCTTTGGTTCGTATAAAACCTGTCATTAAGTCAATTTCTCCTCCTTGGAGTTTGAATTTGGTTCTGGGGGCTCTTCAAGCTCCTCCTTTTGAACCCATGCATTCATTGGACATTAAATTACTTTCTTGGAAAGTTTTGTTCCTTTTGGCGATCTCTTCTGCCAGAAGAGTCTCTGAATTATCTGCTCTTTCTTGTGAGTCTCCTTTTCTGATTTTTCATCAGGATAAGGCGGTGTTGCGAACTTCTTTTGAATTTTTACCTAAGGTTGTGAATTCCAACAACATTGGTAGAGAAATTGTGGTTCCCTCATTATGTCCTAATCCTATGAATTCTAAGGAGAAATCGTTGCATTCTTTGGATGTTGTTAGAGCTTTGAAATATTATGTTGAAGCTACTAAGTCTTTCCGAAAGACTTCTAGTCTATTTGTTATCTTTTCCGGTTCTAGAAAAGGCCAGAAAGCTTCTGCCGTTTCTTTGGCATCTTGGTTGAAATCTTTAATTCATCATGCCTATGTCGAGTCGGGTAAAACTCCGCCTCAAAGGATTACAGCTCATTCTACTAGGTCAGTTTCTACTTCCTGGGCGTTTAAGAATGAAGCTTCGGTTGATCAGATTTGCAAAGCAGCAACTTGGTCCTCTTTGCATACTTTTACTAAATTCTACCATTTTGATGTATTTTCTTCTTCTGAAGCAGTTTTTGGTAGAAAAGTACTTCAGGCAGCGGTTTCAGTTTGAATCTTCTGTTTATGTTTTTCATTAAACTTTATTTTGGGTGTGGATTATTTTCAGCAGGAATTGGCTGTCTTTATTTTATCCCTCCCTCTCTAGTGACTCTTGCGTGGAAAGATCCACATCTTGGGTAGTCATTATCCCATACGTCACTAGCTCATGGACTCTTGCTAATTACATGAAAGAAAACATAATTTATGTAAGAACTTACCTGATAAATTCATTTCTTTCATATTAGCAAGAGTCCATGAGGCCCGCCCTTTTTTTTGTGGTGGTTATGATTTTTTTGTATAAAGCACAATTATTCCAATTCCTTATTTTATATGCTTTCGCACTTTTTTCTTATCACCCCACTTCTTGGCTATTTGTTAAACTGATTTGTGGGTGTGGTGAGGGGTGTATTTGTAGGCATTTTGAGGTTTGGGAAACTTTGCCCCTCCTGGTAGGAATGTATATCCCATACGTCACTAGCTCATGGACTCTTGCTAATATGAAAGAAATGAATTTATCAGGTAAGTTCTTACATAAATTATGTTTTCCCATTCTATAAGTGCTGGGGAGTATATTTCTTGTTTCTCTTTCAGGGCCTGATACCCAAAACCTCGCTGCTCAGGTGAGAGTATCTAAGAGATCTCGTCAGTACGGTGAGACCCTTAAAAAACATTTAGAAGCACAAATTTTATCTTGAGAAGTGTTTATGTTGTTATGTAGTGATCTTTATGTGAAACAGACTCCTACATTACATTACAAGGTCTAAAGAAAAATCTCAAATATTTTGTGTGATTTCTCTCCATGCCGGCGAGGTTTTGAATATCTGACCCTCAGCCAGTAGTGAGAGTAAATGCTCAAGGTGAAGAAAAGTAAAATGTATTTTCTACAAGTATATTCTACACCACTTTAGTAGCCTCAAATGAAAAAAGCATTATTCAGAACATTATTAGTCCCTGTGTTAAATGAAGATCAATTCATTTGCAAACTCAGATTTTCTTATGTTTAGCACACGTGTAAGTAGATCACACTAGTACATTTCATTCAAATGTAATTTCACAGTATAAACACACCTATATATTCTTGAAACTAACCACAAGGGGGCAGTAACTTTCTATGCTAAGGCTACAGCCATTTATTATTTAGTTTTTATGGGTCAAAAAATGTAAATGTTGGTGGTTTGTCCGGCTGTCATCCCTACATTTTCCATAAAGGATCTGATTTCATGTGAACAGCTTATTATAAAAGGGCAGCACAGACCGTTACTTGGCCTTTAGTACATATTACACAAATCATCATGGTAGATAAGCAGGAAGGAATATCTGATCCTAGCCACATTCATCTACCTCTGTATCTGGTGCTTGTGCTGCAGCCGAGTAGTCTCAGAGATGCACCTACAGCTGATAATTCATTGTGCGCATGTACACGGCCACTCGAGAGCCAACTCAGGTGCACTTTATGAGAGCACTTTTTTTGGAGTGCAGTGGAAAGCACAGTGTACCCAGGTCAGGTCTCTGGCTAGTAACCCCCTGATGTGTACCCAGGTCAGGTCTCTGGCTAGTAACCCCCTGATGTGTACCCAGGTCAGGTCTCTGGCTAGTAACCCCCTGATGTGTACCCAGGTCAGGTCTCTGGCTAGTAACCCCCTGATGTGTACCCAGGTCAGGTCTCTGGCTAGTAACCCCCTGATGTGTACCCAGGTCAGGTCTCTGGCTAGTAACCCCCTGATGTGTACCCAGGTCAGGTCTCTGGCTAGTAGCCCCCTGATGTGTACCCAGGTCAGGTCTCTGGCTAGTAACCCCTGATGTGTACCCAGGTCAGGTCTCTGGCTAGTAGCCCCCTGATGTGTACCCAGGTCAGGTCTCTGGCTAGTAACCCCCTGATGTGTACCCAGGTCAGGTCTCTGGCTAGTAGCCCCCTGATGTGTAACCCAGGTCAGGTCTCTGGCTAGTAGCCCCCTGATGTGTACCCAGGTCAGGTCTCTGGCTAGTAACCCCCTGATGTGTACCCAGGTCAGGTCTCTAGCTAGTAGCCCCCTGATGTGTACCCAGGTCAGGTCTCTGGTTAGTAGCCCCCTGATGTGTACCCAGGTCAGGTCTCTGGCTAGTAGCCCCCTGATGTGTACCCAGGTCAGGTCTCTGGCTAGTAACCCCCTGATGTGTACCCAGGTCAGGTCTCTGGCTAGTAACCCCCTGATGTGTACCCAGGTCAGGTCACTGGCTAGTAACCCCCTGATGTGTACCCAGGTCAGGTCTCTGGCTAGTAGCCCCCTGATGTGTACCCAGGTCAGGTCTCTGGCTAGTAACCCCCTGATGTGTACCCAGGTCAGGTCTCTGGCTAGTAACCCCCTGATGTGTACCCAGGTCAGGTCTCTAGCTAGTAGCCCCCTGATGTGTACCCAGGTCAGGTCTCTGGCTAGTAGCCCCCTGATGTGTACCCAGGTCAGGTCTCTGGCTAGTAACCCCCTGATGTGTACCCCAGGTCAGGTCTCTGGCTAGTAGCCCCCTGATGTGTACCCAGGTCAGGTCTCTGGTTAGTAGCCCCCTGATGTGTACCCAGGTCAGGTCTCTGGCTAGTAACCCCCTGATGTGTACCCAGGTCAGGTCTCTGGCTAGTAGCCCCCTGATGTGTACCCAGGTCAGGTCTCTGGCTAGTAACCCCCTGATGTGTACCCAGGTCAGGTCTCTGGCTAGTAGCCCCCTGATGTGTACCCAGGTCAGGTCTCTGGCTAGTAGCCCCCTGATGTGTACCCAGGTCAGGTCTCTGGCTAGTAACCCCCTGATGTGTACCCAGGTCAGGTCTCTGGCTAGTAACCCCCTGATGTGTACCCAGGTCAGGTCTCTGGCTAGTAGCCCCCTGATGTGTACCCAGGTCAGGTCTCTGGCTAGTAGCCCCCTGATGTGTACCCAGGTCAGGTCTCTGGCTAGTACCCCCTGATGTGTACCCAGGTCAGGTCTCTGGCTAGTAGCCCCCTGATGTGTACCCAGGTCAGGTCTCTGGCTAGTAGCCCCCTGATGTGTACCCAGGTCAGGTCTCTGGCTAGTAACCCCCTGATGTGTACCCAGGTCAGGTCTCTGGCTAGTAGCCCCCTGATGTGTACCCAGGTCAGGTCTCTGGCTAGTAGCCCCCTGATGTGTACCCAGGTCAGGTCTCTGGCTAGTAGCCCCCTGATGTGTACCCAGGTCAGGTCTCTAGCTAGTAACCCCCTGATGTGTACCCAGGTCAGGTCTCTGGCTAGTAGCCCCCTGATGTGTACCCAGGTCAGGTCTCTGGCTAGTAACCCCCTGATGTGTACCCAGGTCAGGTCTCTGGCTAGTAGCCCCCCTGATGTGTACCCAGGTCAGGTCTCTGGCTAGTAGCCCCCTGATGTGTACCCAGGTCAGGTCTCTGCTAGTAACCCCCTGATGTGTACCCAGGTCAGTCTCTGGCTAGTAGCCCCCTGATGTGTACCCAGGTCAGGTCTCTGGCTAGTAGCCCCCTGATTGTGTACCCAGGTCAGGTCTCTGCTAGTAGCCCCCCTGATGTGTACCCAGGTCAGGTCTCTGGCTAGTAGCCCCCTGATGTGTACCCAGGTCAGGTCTCTGGCTAGTAGCCCCCTGATGTGTACCCAGGTCAGGTCTCTGGCTTAGTAGCCCCCTGATGTGTACCCCAGGTCAGGTCTCTGGCTAGTAGCCCCCTGATGTGTACCCAGGTCAGGTCTCTGGCTAGTAGCCCCCTGATGTGTACCCAGGTCAGGTCTCTGGCTAGTAACCCCCTGATGTGTACCCAGGTCAGGTCTCTGGCTAGTAGCCCCCTGATGTGTACCCAGGTCAGGTCTCTGGCTAGTAGCCCCCTGATGTGTACCCAGGACAGGTCTCTGGCTAGTAGCCCCCTGATGTGTACCCAGGTCAGGTCTCTAGCTAGTAGCCCCTGATGTGTACCCAGGTCAGGTCTCTAGGCTAGTAACCCCCTGATGTGTACCCAGGTCAGGTCTCTGGCTAGTAGCCCCCTGATGTGTACCCAGGTCAGGTCTCTGGCTAGTAGCCCCCGATGAGTACCCAGGTCAGGTCTCTGGCTAGTAGCCCCCTCGATGTGTACCCAGGTCAGGTCTCTAGCTAGTAGCCCCCTGATGTGTACCCAGGTCAGGTCTCTAGGCTAGTAGCCCCCTGATGTGTACCCAGGTCAGGTCACTGGTTAGTAGCCCCCTGATGTGTACCCAGGTCAGGTCTCTAGCTAGTAGCCCCCTGATGAGTACCCAGGTCAGGTCTCTAGCTAGTAGCCCCCTGATGTGTACCCAGGTCAGGTCTCTGGATAGTAGCCCCCTGATGTGTACCCAGGTCAGGTCTCTGGCTAGTAGCCCCCTGATATGTACCCAGGTCAGGTCTCTGGTTAGTAGCCCCCTGATGTGTACCCAGGTCAGGTCACTGGCTAGTAGCCCCCTGATGTGTACCCAGGTCAGGTCTCTGGCTAGTAGCCCCCTGATGTGTACCCAGGTCAGGTCTCTGGCTAGTAGCCCCCTGATGTGTACCCAGGTCAGGTCTCTAGCTAGTAGCCCCCTGATGTGTACCCAGGTCAGGTCTCTGGCTAGTAGCCCCCTGATGTGTACCCAGGTCAGGTCTCTGGCTAGTAGCCCCCTGATGTGTACCCAGGTCAGGTCTCTGGCTAGTAGCCCCCTGATGTGTACCCAGGTCAGGTCTCTGGCTAGTAGCCCCCTGATGTGTACCCAGGTCAGGTCTCTGGCTAGTAACCCCCTGATGTGTACCCAGGTCAGGTCTCTAGCTAGTAGCCCCCTGATGTGTACCCAGGTCAGGTCTCTGGCTAGTAGCCCCCTGATGTGTACCCATGTCAGGTCTCTGGCTAGTAGCCCCCTGATGTGTACCCAGGTCAGGTCTCTGGTTAGTAGCCCCCTGATGTGTACCCAGGCCTGGTCTCTGGCTAGTAGCCCCCTGATATGTACCCAGGTCAGGTCTCTGGTTAGTAGCCCCCTGATGTGTACCCAGGTCAGGTCTCTGGCTAGTAGCCCCCTGATGTGTACCCAGGTCAGGTCTCTGGCTAGTAGCCCCCTGATGTGTACCCAGGTCAGGTCTCTAGCTAGTAGCCCCCTGATGTGTACCCAGGTCAGGTCTCTAGCTAGTAGCCCCCTGATGTGTACCCAGGTCAGGTCTCTGGCTAGTAGCCCCCCTGATGTGTACCCAGGTCAGGTCTCTGGCTAGTAGCCCCCTGATGTGTACCCAGGTCAGGTCTCTGGCTAGTAGCCCCCTGATGTGTACCCAGGTCAGGTCTCTGGCTAGTAGCCCCCTGATGTGTACCCAGGTCAGGTCTCTGGCTAGTAGCCCCCTGATGTGTACCCAAGTCAGGTCTCTGGCTAGTAGCCCCCTGATGTGTACCCAGGTCAGGTCTCTGGCTAGTAGCCCCCTGATGTGTCCCAGGTCAGGTCTCTGGCTAGTAGCCTCCTGATGTGTAACCCAGGTCAGGTCTCTGGCTAGTAGCCCTCTGATGTGTACCCAGGTCAGGTCTCTGGCTAGTAGCCTCCTGATGTGTACCCAGGTCAGGTCTCTGGCTAGTAGCCCTCTGATGTGTACCCAGGTCAGGTCTCTAGCTAGTAGCCCCCTGATGTGTACCCAGGTCAGGTCTCTGGCTAGTAGCCCCTGATGTGTACCCAGGTCAGGTCTCTGGCTAGTAGCCCCCTGATGTGTACCCAGGCCAGGTCTCTGGCTAGTAGCCCCCTGATGTGTACCCGGGCCAGGTCTCTGGCTAGTAGCCCCCTGATGTGTACCCAGGCCAGGTCTCTGGCTAGTAGCCCCCTGATGTGTACCCAGGTCAGGTCTCTAGCTAGTAGCCCCCTGATGTGTACCCAGGTCAGGTCTCTGGTTAGTAGCCCCCTGATGTGTTCCTAGGTCAGGTCCTCTGGCTAGTAGCCCCCTGATGTGTACCCAGGTCAGGTTCTCTGGCTAGTAGCCCCCTAATGTGTACCCAGGTCAGGTCTCTGGCTAGTAGCCCCCTGATGTGTACCCAGGTCAGGTCTCTGGCTAGTAGCCCCCCTGATGTGACCCAGGTCAGGTCTCTGGCTAGTAGCCCCCTGATGTGTACCCAGGTCAGGTCTCTGGCTAGTAGCCCCCTGATGTGTACCCAGGTCAGGTCTCTGGCTAGTAGCCCCCTGATGTGTACCCAGGTCAGGTCTCTGGCTAGTAGCCTCCTGATGTGTACCCAGGTCAGGTCTCTGGCTAGTAGCCCTCTGATGTGTACCCAGGTCAGGTCTCTAGCTAGTAGCCCCCTGATGTGGTACCCAGGTCAGGTCTCTGGCTAGTAGCCCCCTGATGTGTACCCAGGTCAGTCTCTGGCTAGTAGCCCCCTGATGTGTACCCAGGCCAGGTCTCTGGCTAGTAGGCCCCCCTGATGTGTACCCAGGCCAGGTCTCTGGCTAGTAGCCCCCTGATGTGTACCCAGGTCAGGTCCTCTAGCTAGTAGCCCCCTGATGTGTACCCAGGTCAGGTCTCTGGCTAGTAGCCCCCTGATGTGTACCCAGGTCAGGTCTCTGGCTAGTAGCCCCCTGATGTGTACCCAGGTCAGGTCTCTGGCTAGTAGCCCCCCTGATGTGTACCCAGGTCAGGTCTCTGGCTAGTAGGACCCTGATATGTACCCAGGTCAGGTCTCTGGCTAGTAGCCCTCTGATATGTACCCCAGGTCAGGTATCTAGCTAGTAGCCCCTGATGTGTACCCAGGTCAGGTCTCTAGCTAGTAGCCCCCTGATGTGTACGCAGGTCAGGTCTCTGGCTAGTAGCCCCCTGATATGTACCCAAGTCAGGTTTCTGGCTTGTAGCCCCCTGATGTGTACCCAGGTCAGGTCTCTGGTTAGTAGCCCCCTGATGTGTACCTAGGTCAGGTCTCTGGCTAGTAGCCCCCTGATGTGTACCCAGGTCAGGTCTCTGGCTAGTAGCCCCCTGATGTGTACCCAGGTCAGGTCTCTAGCTAGTAGCCCCCTGATGTGTACCCAGGTCAGGTCTCTGGTTAGTAGCCCCCTGATGTGTACCTAGGTCAGGTCTCTGGCTAGTAGCCCCCTGATGTGTACCCAGGTCAGGTCTCTGGCTAGTAGCCCCCTAATGTGTACCCAGGTCAGGTCTCTGGCTAGTAGCCCCCTGATGTGTACCCAGGTCAGGTCTCTGGCTAGTAGCCCCCTGATGTGTACCCAGGTCAGGTCTCTGGCTAGTAGCCCCCTGATGTGTACCCAGGTCAGGTCTCTGGCTAGTAGCCCCCTGATGTGTACCCAGGTCAGGTCTCTGGCTAGTAGCCCCCTGATGTGTACCCAGGTCAGGTCTCTGGCTAGTAGCCTCCTGATGTGTACCCAGGTCAGGTCTCTGGCTAGTAGCCCTCTGATGTGTACCCAGGTCAGGTCTCTAGCTAGTAGCCCCCTGATGTGTACCCAGGTCAGGTCTCTGGCTAGTAGCCCCCTGATGTGTACCCAGGTCAGGTCTCTGGCTAGTAGCCCCCTGATGTGTACCCAGGTCAGGTCTCTGGCTAGTAGCCCCCTGATGTGTACCCAGGGCAGGTCTCTGGCTAGTAGCCCCCTGATGTGTACCCAGGCCAGGTCTCTGGCTAGTAGCCCCCTGATGTGTACCCAGGTCAGGTCTCTAGCTAGTAGCCCCCTGATGTGTACCCAGGTCAGGTCTCTGGTTAGTAGCCCCCTGATGTGTACCCAGGTCAGGTCTCTGGCTAGTAGCCCCCTGATGTGTACCCAGGTCAGGTCTCTGGCTAGTAGCCCCCTGATGTGTACCCAGGTCAGGTCTCTGGCTAGTAGACCCTGATATGTACCCAGGTCAGGTCTCTGGCTAGTAGCCCTCTGATATGTACCCAGGTCAGGTATCTAGCTAGTAGCCCCCTGATGTGTACCCAGGTCAGGTCTCTAGCTAGTAGCCCCCTGATGTGTACGCAGGTCAGGTCTCTGGCTAGTAGCCCCCTGATATGTACCCAAGTCAGGTTTCTGGCTTGTAGCCCCCTGATATGTACTCAGGTCAGATATTTGGCTTGTAGCCCCTGACATGTACCCAGGTCAGGTTTCTGGCTAGTAGCCCCCTGATGTGTAGTTAGGTCAGGTCTCTGGCTTGTAGCCCCCTGATGTGTACCCAGTTCAAGTCTCTGACTAGTTGCCCCCTGATATGTACCCAGGTCAGGTCACTGGCTAGTAGCCCTCTGATATGTACCCATGTCAGATCTCTGGCTAGTAGCCCTCAATGTGTACCCATGTCAAGTCTCTGTCTAGTAGCCCCCTGATATGTACCCAGGTCAGGTCTCTGGCTAGTAGCCCCCTGATATGTACCCAGGTCAGGTCTCTTGCTAGTAGCCCCCTGATATATACACAGGCCAGGTCTCTTGCTAGTAGCCCCCTGATATATACACAGGCCAGGTCTCTGGCTAGTAGCCCCCTGATATGTACCCATGTCAGGTGTCTGGCTAGTAGCCCCCTGATATGTATCCATGGCAGGTCTCTGGCAAGTAGCCCCCTCATATGTACCCAGGTCAGGTCTCTGGCTAGTAGCCCCCTGATATGTACCCAGGCCAGGTCTCTAACTAGTAGCCCCCCATATGTATCCATGGCAGGTCTCTGGCTTGTAGCCCCCTGATGTTTACCCATATCAGGTCTCTGGCTAGTAGCCCCCTGATATGTACCCAGGCCAGGTCTCTAGCTAGTAGCCCCCTAATATGTACCCAGGTCAGGTTGACTAGTAGACCCTGACCTGTAGCTAAGTCAGGTCTCTGTGACTAGTAGTCCCCTGATCTGTAGCTAAGTCAGGTCTCTGTGACTAGTAGCCCCTGAACTGTAGCTAAGTCAGGTCTCTGTGACCAGTAGACTCTTGATATGTAGCTAAGTCAGGTCTCTGTGACTAGTAGCCCCCTGATGTGTAGCTAAGTCAGGTCTCTGTGACTAGTAGTCCCCTGATGTGTAGCTGTCAGGTCTCTGTGACTAGTAGCCCCCTGATGTGTAGCTAAGTCAGGTCTCTGTGATTAGTAGCCCTCTGATGTGTAGCTAAGTCAGGTCTCTGTGACTAGTAGTCCCCTGATGTGTAGATAAGTCAGGTCTCTGTTACTAGCAGACCCCTGATCTGTAGCTAAGTCTTTGTGACTAGTAGTCCCCTGATCTGTAGTTAAGTCAGGTCTCTATGACCAGTAGCCTCCTAATCTGTAGCTAAGTCAAGTCTCTGTGACTAGTAGCTACCTGATCTGTAGCTAAGTCAGGTCTCTGTGACTAGTAGACCCTGACCTGTAGCTAAGTCAGGTCTCTGTGACTAGTAGTCCCCTGATCTGTAGCTAAGTCAGGTCTCTGTGACTAGTAGCATCCTGATGTGTAGCTAAGTCAGGTCTCTGTGATTAGTAGACCCCTGATGTGTAGCTAAGTCAGGTGTCTGTGACTAGTAGTCCCCTGATCTGTAGCTAAGTCAGGTCTCTGTAACTTGTAGCCCCTGGTCTGTAGCTAAGTCAGGTCTCTGTGACTTGTAGCCCCTGGTCTGTAGCTAAGTCAGGTCTCTGTGACTTGTAGCCCCTGGTCTGTAGCCAAGTCAGGTCTCTGTGACTTGTAGCCCCTGGTATGTAGCTAAGTCAGGTCTCTGTGACTAGTAGCCCCCTGATCTGTAGATAAGTCAAGTCTCTCTTACTAGCAGTCCCCTGATCTGTAGCTAAGTCAGGTCTCTGTGACCAGTAGCCTCCTAATCTGTAGCTAAGTCAGGTCTCTGTGACTAGTAGCTACCTAATCTGTAGCTAAGTCATGTCTCTGTGACTAGTAGTCCCCTGATCTGTATCTAAGTCAGGTCTCTGTGACTAGTAGTCCCCTGATCTGTAGCTAAGTCAGGTCTCTGTGATTTGTATTTGTGAGTGGGGTCTCCCTATCTAGTAGTCCCCTGATTTCTCAGTGAGTGGGGTCTCCCTATCTAGCAGTCCCCCTGATTTCTCATTGAGTGGGGTCTCCCTATCTAGCAGTCCCCTGATCTCTCAGTGAGTGGGGTCTCCCTATCTAGCAGTCCCCTGAGCTCTCAGTGAGTGGGGTCTCCCTATCTAGCAGTCCCCTGAGCTCTCAGTGAGTGGGGTCTCCCTATCTAGCAGTCCCCTGATCTCTCAGTGAGTGGGGTCTCCGTATCTAGCAGTCCCCTGAGCTCTCAGTGAGTTGGGGTCTCCCTATCTAGCAGTCCCCTAAGCTCTCATTGAGTGGGGTCTCCCTATCTAGCAGTCCCCTGAGCTCTCAGTGAGTTGGGGTCTCCCTATCTAGCAGTCCCCTAAGCTCTCATTGAGTGAGGTCTCCCTATCTAGCATTCCCCTGATCTCTCAGTGAGTGGGGTCTCCCTATCTAGCAGTCCCCTGATCTCTCAGTGAGTGGGGTCTCCCTATCTACCAGTCCCCTGAGCTCTCAGTGAGTTGGGTCTACCTATCTAGCAGTCCCCTGATCTCTCAGTGAGTGAGGTCTCCCTATCTAGCAGTCCCCTGATCTCTCAGTGAGTGAGATATCCCTATCTAGCAGTCCCCTGAGCTCTCAGTGAGTGGGGTCTCCCTATCTAGCAGTCCCCTGAGCTCTCAGTGAGGGGGGTCTCCCTATCTAGCAGTCCCCTGATTTCTCAGTGAGTGGGGTCTCCCTATCTAGCAGTCCCCTGAGCTCTCAGTGAGTGGGGTCTCCCTATCTAGCAGTCCCCTGATTTCTCAGTGAGTGGGGTCTCCCTATCTAGCAGTCCCCTGATTTCTCAGTGAGTGGGGTCTCCCTATCTAGCAGTCCCATGAGGTCTGTAACTAGTAGCCCCCTGATCTGTAGCTAAGTCAGGTCTCTGTGACTAGTAGCCCCCTAATCTGTAGCTAAGTCAGGTCTCTGTGACTAGTAGCCCCCTAATCTGTAGCTAAGTCAGGTCTCTGTAACTTGTAGCCCCTGGTCTGTAGCTAAGTCAGGTCTCTGTGACTTGTAGCCCCTGGTCTGTAGCTAAGTCAGGTCTCTGTTATTTGTAGCCCCCTGGTCTGTAGCTAAGTCAGGTATCTCTGGCAACTAGCCCCCTGATGTGTTGCTAGGTCAGGTCTCTCTGGCTAGTAGTTCCTGATCCCTTGTTAGGTTAGGTCTCTCTGACTAGTAGCCCCTGATCACTTGCTAGGTTAGGTCTCTCTGGCTAGTACCCCAGATCACTTGCTAGGTTAGGTCTCTCTGACTAGTACCCCTGATCATCCGCTAGGTTGGGTCTCTCTGGCTAGTAGCCCCTGATCACTTGCTAGGTTGGGTCTCTCTGACTAGTACCCCTGATCACTTGCTAGGTTAGGTCTCTCTGACTAGTACCCCTGATCACTTTCTAGGTTAAGTCTCTCTGACTAGACCTAGGTTAGGTCTCTCTGACTAGTAGCCCCTGATCACTTGCTAGGTTAGGTCTCTCTGACTAGTACCCCTGATCACTTGCTAGGTTAGGTCTCTCTGACTAGTACCCCTGATCACTTGCTAGGTTAGGTCTCTCTGACTAGACCTAGGTTAGGTCTCTCTGACTAGTAGCCCCTGATCACTTGCTAGGTTAGGTCTCTCTGGATATTAGCCCCTGATCACTTGCTAGTAGCACCTGATCACTTTCTAGGTTAGGTCTCTCTAGCTAGTAGGTCTCTCTGACTAGACCTAGGTTAGGTCTCTCTGACTAGTAGCCCCTGATCACTTGATAGGTTAGGTCTCTCTGACTATTACCCCTGATCACTTGCTAGGTTAGGTCTCTCTGGCTAGTACCCCTGATCACTTGTTAGGTTAGGTCTCTCTAACTAGTAGCCCCTGATCACTTGCTAGGTTAGGTCTCTCTGACTAGTAGACCCTGATCACTTGCTAGGTTAGGTCTCTCTGGCTAGTAGCTCCTGATCATTTGCTAGATTAGTTCTCTCTGGCTAGTAGCCCCTGATCACTTGCTAGTTTAGGTCTCCTTGGCTAGTAGCCCCTGATCACTTGCTAGGTTAGGTCTCTCTGACTAGTACCCCTGATCACTTGCTAGGTTAGGTCTCTCTGGCTAGTAGCCCCTGCTCACTTGCTAGGTTAGGTCTATCTGGCTAGTAGTCCCTGATCACTTGCTAGGTTAGGTCTCTCTGACTAGTAGTCCCTGATCACTTGCTAGGTTAGGTCTCTCTGACTAGTACCCCTGATCACTTGCTAGGTTAGGTCTCTCTGGCTAGTAGATCCTGATCACTTGTTAGGTTAGGTCTCTCTGACTAGTAGCCCCTGATCACTCGCTAGGTTAGGTCTCTCTGACTAGTAGCCCCTGATCACTTGCTAGGTTAGGTCTCTCTGGCTAGTAGCCCCTGATCACTTGCTAGGTTAGGTCTCTCTAACTAGTAGCCCCTGATCACTTGCTAGCTTAGGTCTCTCTGACTAGTAGCCCCTGATCACTTGCTAGGTTAGGTCTCTCTGGCTAGTATCCTCTGATCACTTGCTAGGTTAGGTCTCTCTAACTAGTAGCCCCTGATCACTTGCTAGGTTAGGTCTCTCTGTCTAGTAGCCCCTGATCACTTGCTAGCTTAGGTCTCTCTGGCTAGTAGCCCCTGATCACTTGCTAGGTTAGGTCTCTCTGGCTAGTATCCCCTGATCACTTGCTAGGTTAGGTCTCTCTGGCTAGTAGCCCCTGATCACTTGCTAGGTTAGGTCTCTCTGACTAGTAGCCCCTGATCACTTACTAGGTTAGGTCTCTCTGGCTAGTAGCCCCTGATCACTTGCTAGGTTAGGTCTCTCTGACTAGTACCCCTGATCACTTGCTAGGTTAGGTCTCTCTGGCTAGTAGATCCTGATCACTTGTTAGGTTAGGTCTCTCTGACTAGTAGCTCCTGATCACTTGCTAGGTTAGGTCTCTCTGGCTAGTAGCCCCTGATCACTTGCTAGCTTAGGTCTCTCTGACTAGTAGCCCCTGATCACTTGCTAGCTTAGGTCTCTCTGACTAGTAGCCCCTGATCACTTGCTAGGTTAGGTCTCTCTGGCTAGTAGCCCCTGATCACTTGCTAGGTTAGGTCTCTCTAACTAGTAGCCCCTGATCACTTGCTAGCTTAGGTCTCTCTGACTAGTAGCCCCTGATCACTTGCTAGGTTAGGTCACTCTGGCTAGTATCCTCTGATCACTTGCTAGGTTAGGTCTCTCTAACTAGTAGCCCCTGATCACTTGCTAGGTTAGGTCTCTCTGTCTAGTAGCCCCTGATCACTTGCTAGCTTAGGTCTCTCTGGCTAGTAGCCCCTGATCACTTGCTAGTTTAGGTCTCTCTGGCTAGTATCCCCTGATCACTTGCTAGGTTAGGTCTCACTGGCTAGTAGCCCCTGATCACTTGCTAGGTTAGGTCTCTCTGACTAGTAGCCCCTGATCACTTACTAGGTTAGGTCTCTCTGGCTAGTAGCCCCTGATCACTTGCTAGGTTAGGTCTCTCTGGCTAGTAGCCCCTGATCTCTTGCTAGGTTAGGTCTCTCTGGCTAGTAGCCCCTGGTCACCTGCTAGGTTAGGTCTCTCTGGCTAGTAGTCCCCTGATCTCTCAGTGAGTGAAATCTCCTTATCTAGTGGTCTCTTGATCTCTTAGTAAGTGGGGTCTACCTGCCTAGCAGTTCCTTTTCTCCCCAGCTACTAGCCCCCGATCTCTCAGTGAGTGGCGTCTCCCTGTCTAGCAGTCCCATGATCTCCCAGTGAGTGGGGTCTCCCTATCTAGCAGTCCCCTGATCTCTCAGTGAGTGGGGTATCCATATCTAGTGAGTGGGATCTTCCTATCTAGCAGTCCCCTGATCTCTCAGTGAGAGGGGTCTCCCTATTTATCAGTCCCATGTGCTCTCTGTGAGTGGGGTCTCCCTATTTATCAGTCCCATGTGCTCTCTGTGAGTGGGGTCTCCCTATCTAGCAGTCCCCTGATCTCTCAGTGAGTGGGGT
The DNA here is from genome assembly GCF_027579735.1 of Bombina bombina. Classification (NCBI taxonomy): domain Eukaryota; kingdom Metazoa; phylum Chordata; class Amphibia; order Anura; family Bombinatoridae; genus Bombina; species Bombina bombina. Next base: position 24,989,873 of record NC_069507.1, on the reverse strand, counting down.
CTCCCCATCTAGTGAATGAGGTATCCCTATCTAGTGAGTGGGGTCTCCCTATCTTGCAGTCCCCTGATTTCTCAGTGAGTGGGGTCTCCTATTTAGTGAGTGGGGTCTCCCTATCTAGTAGTCCCCTGATTTCTCAGTGACTGGGGTCTCCCTATCTAGTGAGAGTAAGGTCTCCCTATGTAGCAGTCCCCTGATTTCTCATTGTGTGGGGTCTCCCTATCTAGCAGTCCCCTGACCTCTCAGTGAGTGGGGTCTCCCTATCTAGCAGTCCCCTAATTTCTCAGTGAGTGGGGTCTCCCTATCTTGCAGTCCCCTGACCTCTCAGTGAGTGGGATCTCCCTATCTAGCAGTCCCAAGCTCTCAGTGGAGTGGGGTTTCCCTATCTAGCAGTCCCCTGAGCTCTCAGTGAGTGGGGTATCCATATTTAGTGAGTGGGGTCTCCCTATCTAGTAGTCCCCTGAGCTCTCAGTGGAGTGGGGTCTCCCTATATAGCAGTCCCCTGATCTCTCAGTGAGTGGAGTCTCCCTATCTAGCAGTCCCCTGATCTCTCAGTGAGTGGAGTCTCCCTATCTAGCAGTCCCCTGATCTCTCAGTGAGTGGAGTCTCCCTATCTAGCAGTCCCCTGAGCTCTCAGTGGAGTGGGGTCTCCCTATCTAGCAGTCCCCTGAGCTCTCAGTCAGTGGGGTCTCCCTATATAGCAGTCCCCTGATCTTTCAGTGAGTGGGGTCTCCCTATCTAGCAGTCCCCTGAGATCTCAGTGAGTGGGGTCTCCCTATCTAGCAGTCCCCTGAGCTCTCAGTGGAGTGGGGTCTCCCTATCTAGCAGTCCCCTGAGCTCTCAGTCAGTGGGGTCTCCCTATATAGCAGTCCCCTGATCTTTCAGTGAGTGGGGTCTCCCTATCTAGCAGTCCCCTGAGATCTCAGTGAGTGGGGTCTCCCTATCTAGCAGTCCCCTGAGATCTCAGTGAGTGGGGTCTCCCTATCTAGCAGTCCCCTGATCTCTCAGTGAGTGGGGTCTCCCTATCTAGCAGTCCCCTGAGATCTCATTGAGTGGGGTCTCCCTATCTAGCAGCCCCCTCTCTCCCCAGCTAGCAGCCCCCTGATCTCTCAGTGAGCGGGGTCTCCCTATCTAGCAGTCCCCTGAGATCTCAGTGAGTGGGGTCTCCCTATCTAGCAGTCCCCTGATCTCTCAGTGAGTGGGGTCTCCCTATCTAGCAGTCCCCTGAGCTCTCAGTGAGTGGGGTCTCCCTATCTAGCAGTCCCCTGATCTCTCAGTGAGTGGGGTCTCCCTATCTAGCAGTCCCCTGAGCTCTCAGTGAGTGGGGTCTCCCTATCTAGCAGTCCCCTGAGATCTCAGTGAGTGGGGTCTCCCTATCTATCAGTCCCCTGAGATCTCAGTGAGTGGGGTCTCCCTATCTATCAGTCCCCTGATCTCTCAGTGAGTGGGGTCTCCCTATCTAGCAGTCCCATGAGCTCTCAGTGAGTGGGGTCTCCCTATCTAGCAGTCCCCTGATCTCTCAGTGAGTGGGGTCTCCCTATCTAGCAGTCCCCTGAGATCTCAGTGAGCGGGGTCTCCCTATCTAGCAGTCCCCTGAGATCTCAGTGAGTGGGGTCTCCCTATCTAGCAGTCCCCTGAGATCTCAGTGAGTGGGGTCTCCCTATCTAGCAGTCCCCTGATCTCTCAGTGAGTGGGGTCTCCCTATCTAGCAGTCCCCTGAGCTCTCAGTGAGTGGGGTCTCCCTATCTAGCAGTCCCCTGAGATCTCAGTGAGTGGGGTCTCCCTATCTAGCAGTCCCCTGATCTCTCAGTGAGTGGGGTCTCCCTATCTAGCAGTCCCCTGAGATCTCATTGAGTGGGGTCTCCCTATCTAGCAGCCCCCTCTCTCCCCAGCTAGCAGCCCCCTGATGTCTCCGGGTGGGATTTCCCCGGCTAAGCTCTCCTGTGCTGGGCGTGTCCTTCCGGCCCTCCCCTGGGCGTCTCCCCAGCTTTAGTTGAGCTGGAGCGGAGACGGAGAGAGAGGTTTGAGGTTCCCGTCTTGCTCGCTGAGGTCCCGGTCATACTCGGTGCCCCCGGCCGGGCTGAGGGTGAGCAGGACACGGGTATGGGCGCCGGTCGCTGACCCCATGCCCCTCACCAAGATGCCCGGCTGGGTGATTCTGCCCATCACGCTGCCAGCCTTCACCATCACCGGCATGTGGATCGTGTGAGTTCGGGAGGGGAGGTGGGAGAAAGGGGTGCACGGAGCGGGCACAATATGGGTGATCTTACAGTGCCGGGGTCTTAGCTGTGTCCTCTTCAGGGTCCTCTATGTGTTCGATGCCCTGTTCCGAACTCTCAGTCTTTGCTTTGTGTTCCTTTGCCGAGATCAAAGTCCTAGCGGTGTGTTCCTATATTGAGCTCTGCCCTAGGGGTGTACCCCCTCCAGACCTTAGGTCTTAGCTAGAGGTGTAACCCCCTCCAGACCTTAGGTCTTAGCTAGAGGTGTAACCCCCTCCAGACCTTAGGTCTTAGCTAGAGGTGTAACCCCCTCCAGACCTTAGGTCTTAGCTAGAGGTGTAACCCCCTCCAGACCTTAGGTCTTAGCTAGAGGTGTAACCCCCTCCAGACCTTAGGTCTTAGCTAGAGGTGTAACCCCCTCCAGACCTTAGGTCTTAGCTAGAGGTGTAACCCCCTCCAGACCTTAGGTCCTAAAAGTGCTCCTGGTCAATATCTCAGGTCCTAGTGGTGCCCCTCTACAGATCTTAGTTCCTAACAGTGTACCCCACCCAGATCTCAGGTCTTAGAGGTGTGTTCCTATAGATCCTCGGTCCTGGTGGTGTGCCCCATCTATACTTCAGGCCCTAGCGGTGTGCTACTATATAGTTCTTAGCCCTAGCAATGTGCTTCATTCAGATGTCAGTCCAAGAGGTGTGGTCTGGTTCTAGTGTTGTGCTCCTATATAGGTCCTAGCGGTGTGCCTCATCCAAATCTCAGGTTCTATTGGTGTGCTCCTTTATAGATCTCAGTCCTAGCAGCCTGCCCCATCCGGATCTCAGGTCCTAGTGGTGTGTTCTAGTACAGAGCATAGGTCCTAATCGTATGCAATTCTAGAGCCCTTAGTCCTAGCAGTGTGAACCAGTCCAGAGGACCAGGTTCTAATGATGTACACCAGTCTTGTACCCAAATAGGCACCCCAGCTTACCTGGTCCTAACATTGTGTAGTGAACTGGTGTTTAGGCCCTTGTCCTAGCAGATTTCTCTCCAGAGTCCCCAGCCCAATGCCTCGGAATGCACTTCCAGAGTACGTTGTCCTACATGTGACACTCTATAGCACCTGGTCCTAGTGGTGTACTCTCTAAAAGTCCCTTGCTGAGCAGTGTGTGCACATCCAGTTATCTAGAGTGCATCTCCAGGATACGGAATTCTAACTTTATACATCAGCCCAGAGACCTCATATTCTAGTGGTATGCTGCATAAAAGCGCTAGCTCTGTGCATCAGCCTTGAATCTCAGGGACCTAGCAGCATGCACTAACCCTAGGCCAGGCAAGAAGTTCCAAACATTTGGGGTCCCAGTTATTTGCTGCATTAAAATATTGGTCCTAGTAATGTGCGCCAACCCAGACCCACAATCCCAATTATGGGAACATACTGACCTGTTCCCATTATTATTTTTTTTATCTTGGATCCCCTTGTGTAGCTGTTCTTATCTTACCCCTGGATTAGGTTACTTTATTCATGACTGTTATGCATATAATATAGAACAGGGCAGAGCCACCGGTAGCTTGTAATGTTCCTAAGTACAATACATGGTTTGTTTTTTATCACTTCTTTATATTAAATATGTCTGGCAACTCAAAGAGACCTGAAACCCAAACTTTTTCTTTTGTGATTCAGAAAGAGAAACAATTTTTCATTTAATTTGATCAAATTTGCTTCATTCTTTTGGTATCCTTTGTTGGTTGGGAGCAATGCACTATTGGGAGCTAGATGAATACATCGGATAAACCAATGACAAGAGGCATATATGTGCAGCCACCAATCAGCAGTTAGCACCCAATAGTGCAATGCTGCTATTGAGCCTACCTAGGTATGCTTTTCAAAGGATGCCAAGAGAACAAAGCTAATTACATAATACAAGTAAATTGGGAAGCCATTTAAAATTACACACTCTATTTGTATCATGAAAGAAAAAATGTGGGATTCATATCCCTTTTAAAATACTAGCTGGTTACTAAGCTTTATATAAAGGTGTCAACTCCTTATGTGGAATGAATGGTATGTATAATCTGCATTGCATGGGAGTGTGCATATACATATATCTATAATTAGTGTGTGTGTTTATTTCTGCGCTTCCTGTTTCCTTTAAAAACTATTTTGCCACTCTTTACCTGCACTGTGTATTATATAAACATTTACTTAAAGGGACACTGTACCCAAATTTTTTCTTTCGTGATTCAGATAGAGCAGGACATTGTAAGCAACTTTCTAATTTACTCCTATTATCAAATTTTCTTCATTCTCTTGGTATCTGTATTTGAAATGCAAGAAAGTAAGTTTAGATGCCGGCCCATTTTTGGTGATCAACCTGGGTTGTTCTTGCTGATTGGTGGATAAACTCATCCACCAATAAATAAGTGCTGTCCAGAGTTCTGAATAAAAAAAAAAGCTTAGATGTCTTCTTTTTAAAATAAAGATAGCAAGAGAATGAAGAAAAATTGATAATAGGAATAAATTAGAAAGTGGCTTAAAATTGCATGCTCTATCTGAATCATGAAAGAAAAAATTTGGGTTCAGAGTCTCTTTAACCATCACATGCATTTCCTCATATTCCTATAATATTAGCAGCCATTGCTTGTAGCTCCCAAGTACCAAATCCGTGAGCTGATACTGTTGTGTGTAGATGTAAACACATTCAGTATATTTGCCATTCTGTACAAGCAGATAGAACTTTGCTGTTGACTGGTTATACTTTCTGGAAATCTATCTGTAGGAGCATTAGGGTTCTTTGCACAACAGAAAGATACAAATTTAGAATCGTTTCAACCCTGGAATTGTGTGTGTGTGTGTATATATATATATATATATATGTATGTATGTATGTATGTATGTGTGTGTCTCTCTCTATCAGGGTCGAGACCAACTCTATAGAATATGCTGCAAGTGAAAACTTCTGGAAACGCACTGTTTGGAATTTAAGCTGTTTCTATTTTAATTTCTCCGATATCCTTTACTGAACACTACTGGTTTATTGTACATTGTTTATATTTAATGTCCTAGCCAGTGGAAAGAATGTAGGGCCCACTTGAGGTCTCTGTGTGATTGAGCCTGTAGTGTATACAGGTGTTTGTCTGCATATGTATGTGTGTGTGGATATGTATGTGTGTGTTTGTCTGGATATGTATGTGTGTGTTTGTCTGGATATGTATGTGTGTGTTTGTCTGGATATGTATGTGTGTGTTTGTCTGGATATGTATGTGTGTGTTTGTCTGGATATGTATGTGTGTGTTTGTCTGGATATGTATCTGTGTGTTTGTCTGGATATGTATCTGTGTGTTTGTCTGGATATGTATCTGTGTGTTTGTCTGGATATGTATCTGTGTGTTTGTCTGGATATGTATCTGTGTGTGTGTGTGGATATGTATTTGTGTGTGTGCGTGTGTGTTTGTCTGGATATGTATCTGATCTGTGTGTTTGTCTGGATATGTATCTGTGTGTGTGTGTGTGTATATGTATTTGTGTGTGTGGATATGTATTTGTGTGTGTGCGTGTGTGTTTGTCTGGATATGTATCTTTGCAGTGTTTTCCACAGAACATTTAGCCAGCCCGGTGGGGGAAGTGTAATACTTTTGTAATATCACATTTTCTGCTATCCAAACTGAATGTCAATTTTGATGCTTAAGTTCCCGGTTTTTAAAAATTTGATTAAAAACAGGGGCACTTTAATTCATCAAAATTTACATTTCACTCCTGTTTTGAAAAAATACTTACCTTTTTAATCTTCACAGCAGCTCCAGTTTCCTCCGGTCGTTGCAAGCCATTTCTGATGTCAGAAATGATGGATAGGTCATCCTCCAATCATGGCTCCCCCCCGGGGAATCAGTGTCTGATTCAACACTGTGATTGGAGGAAGCCGGATTCCTCATTTTAGACCCAGGAAGAGGCTTTGCAACTGGTGGAGGAAGCTGGAGCTGCTGTGAAGAATAAAAGGAATTTTTTTTTTTTAATTTTTTTTTTGGGGGGGGGGGGGGGGGGTTCTCAACAGGAGTGAAATGTAAATTTTGATGAATTAAAGTGCCCCTGTTTTTAATCAAATTTTTAAAAACCGGGCACTTTAGCATCAAAATTGACATTCGCTTTAACATAAATGTAATTTATAATTTGTGCAGTAAACACAAATTGTGTGAATCTTTGTGTGTGTGTATCTTTGTGCAGGGCAGGAAACGCATCAGCGGTAGTCAGGTCTGTGTACTTTGCCTTTGTTCTTTTACTCACATAGTATTAATAAAGGTGAAATTTTAAACTTATATCATCAGCCTTACTGTTCTTTCTATTATTGGGTTCTTTTTGGTCTCAATCAAAGGTGCTGAATAATTTTTGTTTGTGTATCTTTGTGTGTGTGTGTGTGTGTATCTTTGTGTGTGTGTATCTTTTTGTGTGTGTGTGTATCTTTTTGTGTGTGTGTGTGTGTGTATCTTTTTGTGTGTGTGTGTATCTTTTTGTGTGTGTGTGTGTGTATCTTTGTGTGTGTGTGTATCTTTGTGTGTGTGTATCTTTTTGTGTGTGTGTGTATCTTTTTGTGTGTGTGTGTGTATCTTTTTGTGTGTGTGTGTGTGTATCTTTTTGTGTGTGTGTGTGTGTATCTTTTTGTGTGTGTGTGTGTGTGTATCTTTTTGTGTGTGTGTGTGTGTATCTTTTTGTGTGTGTGTGTATCTTTGTGTGTGTATCTTTGTGTGTGTGTGTGTATCTTTGTGTGTGTGTGTGTGTATCTTTGTGTGTGTGTGTGTGTATCTTTGTGTGTGTGTGTGTGTATCTTTGTGTGTGTGTGTATCTTTGTGTGTGTGTGTGTGTATCTTTTTGTGTGTGTGTGTGTGTATCTTTGTGTGTGTGTATCTTTGTGTGTGTGTGTGTGTATCTTTGTGTGTGTGTATCTTTGTGTGTGTGTGTGTATCTTTGTGTGTGTGTGTGTATCTTTGTGTGTGTGTATCTTTGTGTGTGTGTGTGTGTATCTTTGTGCAGGGCAGGAAACGCATCAGCGGTAGTCAGGTCTGTGTACTTTGCCTTTGTTCTTTTACTCACATAGTATTAATAAAGGTGAAATTTTAAACTTATATCATCAGCCTTACTGTTCTTTCTATTATTGGGTTCTTTTTGGTCTCAATCAAAGGTGCTGAATAATTTTTGTTTGTGTATCTTTGTGTGTGTGTGTGTGTGTATCTTTGTGTGTGTGTGTGTGTGTATCTTTGTGTGTGTGTGTGTATCTTTGTGTGTGTATCTTTGTGTGTGTATCTTTGTGTGTGTATCTTTGTGTGTGTATCTTTGTGTGTGTATCTTTGTGTGTGTATCTTTGTGTGTGTGTGTATCTTTGTGTGTGTGTGTGTGTATCTTTGTGTGTGTGTGTGTGTATCTTTGTGTGTGTGTGTGTGTATTTGCTATTTGTTTTAATGGATATGCAATCACCTGATTATATATAGGCGTTCGGGAAGGAATCTATGACTAGCATTTCAGAGCTGTAGTTTTAGGCATTATGTTTTATTGTTTAATTTAATACAGCTCTGTAAACTATTTTACTTATAGGACAACTAAACACCGTAGAATAGAATTATCAAACACATAATAAATAGACAATGCGACAGCACTTAGTTTGAAGTTCACATGAGAGTAGATTTTTTTTTTTTTCTTCTTCCTGCCACATTTCAAAGTTTAGTTTTATTTTCCTTCCCATTGCATCATGTGACAGCCATCACCCAATCCCAAAATGCATATATGTATATCCTGTGAATCTTGCACATGCGTAATGTGAGCTGGTAACACAGAAAGTATCTCTATAAAGAGTGTGCACATTTAGATAATGAATGTGAATTGAAAAGATGTTTATATTTATAATTGTGTGCTCTATATGAATCATGAAAGTTTAATTTTGATTTAGTGGTCATTAAAGGGACATGAAACCCAATTTTTTTTTCTTTTGTTATTTAGAAAGAGCATGTCATTTTAAACAACTTTCTAATTTACTTCCATTATCTCATTTGCTTCATTCTCTTGATATCACTTGCTGAAAAGCATATCTAGATATGCTCAGTAGCTGCACATAGAGGCCTTGTGTGATTCGCTCGCACATGTGCATTGCTATTTCTTCAACAAAGGATATCTAAAGAACTGAGCAAATTAGATAATAGAAGTAAAATGGAAAGTTGGTTAAAATTACATGCCCTATCTGAATCATGAAAGTTTAATTTTGACTAGACTGCCCCTTTAAGGCCACTGGCTGCTGCCGATGTCTGAAATGATTTGCTGATCTTTCTGGGAGTCAAGAGGTTAAACATCAAGTACTCTGTAGTTACGTTGCCAACCCTAAAACAACACACTCCCCTCTGCCCATCTGGTCTGAAAGGAGGGGGCTGTAGTGTTATTAGGTTAGTACAGGTACCCTGCAGAGCTGGTGATTGTCATCCTATCCAGCAGCCGATAGTTCTGTTGCACTTTACAGTTCTATGTTATTATTTTATAAGGTGAAACAAACATTTTTCCTTATTTTGCTAACAAAAAAGTATATTAACAATTTATTCAACCATAACAAATGCATCACATTAAGGTTAAAACAACAAGAAAAAACAAAAGTTTTGGAGAAAAAGACTTTTCCAATTGCTTTTGTCTATACAGATGCCCTGCTTAGCACGAGGCTTACAAACAATTCTTAGTTTTTCAGGTTGTAGGGACAGTACCAACCAAATCCTGTATTGTATGATTATTTTTTAAGGAGCTTAAAAAAAAAAGGATCCCAAGGAATTTTATTTTAGCCAAGTTCACATTTTTTTATTATTATTAATTTGTTGTTGAAAAATCTGTTTAACAGTGAGGAGACATGAAGAATATTTAGGAGCCAGACTGTGATATTTGTATATAGCTATACGGAGAAAAGCCCATAAAGTTAGTTGCTCGTGGATTTGTTGAGCTCTGGTTTAAAATCTAGCATTTCTTTGCTGCTTATTGATATGGTTAGAGGTGTAGTTGTTACCTGCGCTCTCTCTCTTATTATACTTGGGTGGTAGTGTCATGTAGCTGTAGCGTCCGATGTAAACAGTATTAGTAAAAATTAAATCGCGTGTTTGTTGATGCGATCGCGTGATTTCAAGGCCGAGTAGGCACGCCCCCCCCCCCCATGCCGATCCTTGCCTACGTCAAAGGGGGAAGCTGCTGGGCGCCATATATGGTAGGACGATCCATACCACCTTAACGGAGTTAAAGGACCAGTAAATATAGTAGATTTGCATAATCAATAAATAGATGATAAAAAGACAATACAATAGCACTTCTGAACTTCACATGAGAAGTATTTTTTATTTTTTTTCTGACAAATTTCAAACTTATGTCTATTTACACTCCCACTACATCATGTGACAGCCATCAGCCAATCACAAATGCATATATTTTAATTATTGCACATGCCCAGTAGGAGCTGGCGACTCAAAGTGTAAACATAAAAAGGTTGTGCACATTTTGTTAATGTAAGTAAATTAGAAAGTTGTTCAATTATATCTGAACAATGAAAGTTTAATTTTGACTTGTGTCCCTTTTAAAGCCCAGCGCGCTGTGTGTGCACAGTATGTGTGTATGTATGTATGTGTGCCCCAAGGCAGAACATACAGTGATCTGAGATGTCATCGCAGAAAATGCAGCATGCTTGCAGAAAGCAGGACACATGCATGCACTGTTAGCGTTTGAACTTTGTAGTGCTGTTCCACATTAGACAGTTCTCTTCAAACAGAGCTGTGCTCTGGTTGCACTGTGTAAGTTTTCCTTAGCACAGTGCATCCAGAGCTAAGTGCTGTTTGAAGTGGGCAGTCAAATATGCAGTAGCGCTGCAAAGCAGCAGCGCATTACTTGTTGACTTGCTCTGAGAGAAAAAAAAATCAAACCCGCCCCCTAGTCTTTCCCAGTCTGCAAAGCTGTTTATTCTGAATGAAAGACGTTAGTATGAGCTTTGCATCTTTTTTATTACTACATTTCTATGTTAGACCAAGAGAAAGGGAAACATGTTTATTCAAGAGACATTTTAAAATTTTCTTTTTTTTTTTAATGCAGCTAATTTGCAATGCAATTTTCAACTACTGCACTATATTATAAAACGTAAAAAAAATGCTTTATTCTTCAGTTAATCAACACATTGCAATTGAACTGGTGCCTTAGTGTAATTTAAAATTGAATTTTATTTAAAAATAACCTGCAGAAAATGTTTCACTAAAAAAAAATCTCATCGCAGAAAGTGAAGAAAAGTTCTGCCTCTGGGTATGTATATATATATATATATACCAGCATTTTGTTTACTTGATTTGTCAGAAGGGTAAAACAATGTGTAAGATTAATTAGTATTATTTTTGCCAAACAGCTGATTAATATAAAAGGTATCCCGCGCCTCATGCAGGCTGGACATCTACGCAGTAATATTTCAGACATAAAGAGCCCTTTGTTTAGGTCCAGTGCTTTCATGTTGGAAACTGAAATCTCTGAATTATGTAGTAGTATTCTTTCATAGCTGCTGATCCCCAATCCTCTGTATGTTTTATGTTGTGGTCTCTTGTTACCTTTGCAGATGTTTACATAAATCATCACCCCTTACAGATCACCCACCCACTCTCTCCTGCACCCCTCATAGATCATTACCCCTTACAGATCACTCACCCACCCTCTCCTGCACCCCTCATAGATCATCACCCCTTACAGATCACTCACCCTCTCCTGCACCCCTCATAGATCATTACCCCTTGCAGATCACCCACCCACTCTCTCCTGCACCCCTCATAGATCATTAGCCCTTACAGATCACTCACCCACCCTCTCCTGCACCCCTCATAGATCATTACCCCTTACAGATCACCCACCCACTCTCTCCTGCACCCCTCATAGATCATTACCCCTTACAGATCACCCACCCACTCTCTCCTGCACCCCTCATAGATCATTACCCCTTACAGATCACTCACCCACCCTCTCCTGCACCCCTCATAGATCATTACCCCTTACAGATCACTCACCCACCCTCTCCTGCACCCCTCATAGATCATTACCCCTTACAGATCACTCACCCACCCTCTCCTGCACCCCTCCTAGATCATTACCCCTTACAGATCACTCACCTACTCTCTCCTGCACCCCTCATAGATCATTACCCCTTACAGATCACTCACCCACCCTCTCCTGCACCCCTCATAGTTCATCACCCCTTACAGATCACCCACCCTCTCCTACACCCCTCATAGATCATCACTCCTGACACATCACCCACCCTCTTCTACACCCCTCATAGATCATCACCCCTTACAGATCACTCACCCACCCTCTCCTGCACCCCTCATAGATCATTACCCCTTACAGATCACTCACCCACTCTCTCCTGCACCCCTCATAGTTCATCACCCCTTACAGATCACCCACCCTCTCCTGCACCCCTCATAGATCATCACCCCTTACAGATCACCCACCCTCTCCTACACCCCTCATAGATCATTACCCCTTACAGATCACTCACCCACCCTCTCCTGTGCCCCTCATAGATCATTACCCCTTACAGATCACTCACCCACTCTCTCCTACACCCCTCATAGATCATTACCCCTTATAAATCATCACTCACCCTCTCCTGCACCCCTCATAGATCATCACCCCTTACAGATCACTCACCCACCCACCCTCTCCTGCACCCCTCATAGATCATTACCCCTTACAGATCACTCACCCACCATCTCCTGCACCCCTCATAGATCATCACCCCTTACAGATCACTCACCCACCCACCCTCTCCTGCACCCCTCATAGATCATTACCCCTTACAGATCACTCACCCACCCTCTCCTGCACCCCTCATAGACTATCACCCCTTACAGATCACCCACTCTCTCCTGCCACCCTCCTAGATCACCCCTTACAGATCACTCACCCACCCTCTCCTGCACCCCTCATAGATCATTACCCCTTACAGATCACTCACCCACCCTCTCCTGCACCCCTCATAGATCATTACCCCTTACAGATCACTCACCCACCCTCTCCTGCACCCCTCATAGATCATTACCCCTTACAGATCACTCACCCACCCTCTCCTGCACCCCTCATAGATCATCACCCCTTACAGATCGGATCATGATTCAGATAGTGCAAGCAACTTTCTAATTTACTTCTTTTCATTTTTCTTTGTTCTCTTCTTTCTTTATCTGAAAAGGCAGCACAGTAAGCTTAGGGGACGGCCCATTTTTGGTTCAGAACCTGAGTAACTAAATGTAGCCACCAATCGGCAAGCGCTATCCCTAGTTCTGAACCAAAAATGGGCCAGCTCCTAAGCTTATAATTCCTACTTTTCCAATTAAAGATAACAAAAGCTTGAAGAAAATTTGATAATAGGAGTAAATTAGAAAGTTGCTTAAAATTGCTGCTCTATTTGAATCATTAAAGGAAAAAATTTGGGTTTTGTGTCCCTTTTTAATAGCATTTATTTCTAAAATCCTATAGAAAATCTTCAAACTTAATAATAATATGCATTAGTATACTGTATCGATTCTGTTTTGAACCCTCTATCCCCTGACAATGTTTACATAGAAAATACAATTAAACTGTTTTAAAAGGGCAGCAAAGACCTTGAATTGTTCTCTTGGTGTCCTTTGTTGAAAAACATTTACAGATAGACTCAGTAGCAGCAATACACAGCTGGGAGCTAGCTGCTTATTGGCTACACATACAGTATATGCCTCCTTGTTACTTTTGGGTTTCTTATCCATTTTCATTTACTTGTGAGATCCCTTGCTCCTGTCGTCTACAAGGGATGAGAAGCGTGCCTGTGCTACAGGGCATTGTGTAAGATTGCTAGACTTCAGATCATGTATTGCTAATACAACAAAACAATATTGTGGGTTGCAGTATAAAACAGATGCTGCTTTATGCACACTTGTGCCTTTGTACCGACTCCCCTCTGTGTAACCATATAATTATTGACTTTAAATCCTTCTTCCTAGCGTTTGCGGAAGGAATTGCCCGCAGGCTGCTGTTGTAAAGTCCGACAACATCAAAAATTAAAACCTCCAGGCTGCTGAGATGTCTGGATGATTCCTATATGGCAGAAATATCAGATCACGTTTCCCATCAAATTTTGGGAATAAATATCCAGATTTATATGGTGCTAAATATCCTAGCACCATAGTGCATGTGACTATTGGGGTGTGTAGTGGGAGTTTAGAGACCTAAATACCTTTTTTATCTGGCTCCTAAAATTTTATTTGTTTATTGGAACTTTTCATCCATATATCAGTGAGAAAAAAAATAAGTTTTTAATGATCTAGATCAGCGTTGAAAATGTTTTAAAAGGACACTGAAGCCACATTTTTTCTTTCATGATTCAGATAGAGCAGCAACTTTCCAATTTACTCCTATTATCAAATTGTCTTCATTCTCTTGGTATCTTTATTTGAAAAGCAAGAGTAAGTTTAGATGCCGGCCCATTTTCTTGCCGATTGGTGGATAAATTTACCCACCAATAAACAAGTGCTGTCCAGGGTTCTGAATAAAAAATTGGCTTGCTCCTTAGTTTATATGCCTTCCTTTTCAAATAAAGATAGCAAGAGAACAAAGGAAAATTGATAATAGGAGTAAATTAGAAAGTTGCTTAAAATCGCATGCTCTATCTAAATCACATTAGAAAAAAATTTGGGTTTAGTGTCCCGAACACACAGGAACCAGCTTTACTATATTCTTAGTACATTTGTAATGCAGCCAGGGATCTAAATCGAATGCACCAGTGATCTATAATATACATTAAAGGAGCGTCAGACACCTTATATTTTCAAGACATTTTTGTTGTGTTGCTATAGAATAACATATCAGCCAAGCCTAAACATTTTTTTTTTGCTGCAGTTGTTTTTTTTTAATGGCTAAACACCACCTGCCTTATTTGGAGAAGCCAATCCCGGCTTTAGTTCAGACAACAAGGCTAATCACGATCATTGTGTTAGTATAAAGTGCATTGTTTTGAATTTATCAGATGAAGCAAATTAGTGGGGAATTATGTAACATGGTTGGCCTTTAAGTCAGCTCTGGAAATTGTGCGTTATAAAAGTATATTACAAAGGTTTTTCATGAGGCATAACTAAACCTTTTATATAAAAAATCTCCGGTTTCTCTTTTAAAGTAGAAATGACTTGTTCTTAGGAAGGTTGCTTCATACTCCAGTACCAGGGCGTCCAAGTTACCATTTGTTTGTTACACTAAACTAAATATATTATTTTATGTACAGAGACCTAATAGGAATTTCTTAAACCAGATAAGCTCTATAAACTGACAAACAGGCCCAGAAACGTTAGATCCAAAGAATGTGAGTGGAAAACTAGTTTCCAGATTACAAGTGGAGCTTTATTTAACCCTCCCGCTCGAGTGCTAACTGCATTAGAACAAGTAAATTGTTTAAGCTTGTGCGCTAACCCGATGCGCGTATAAAGCCAAACTTAGAACATTTCATGTGGGAAAAACAAGCACACTACTCGCGCGCAAATGAGATCACATATTCTCAAGTGCACTACCGCAACACACAAACTTTATTAAATATTAATATTGCATTAATATGATTTTACATATTTTCAGCTGCTTAACTGCAAAGGGCTCCAATGTGCGCGCACACACACACACACACACACACACACCTATATGTGTATATATGTCTGTAAATACATATCTATTTACACGCAAACATCCGTACTAAACCCCACTTCACTTGTGCATAATTGTCAGCGATCCACTTGTAATCTAGGCCTAAATGGAGAGATGTGGGTGATAAATACTGAGTTGTGGCCTGGGGCCGTAGGTTGTCCGACCCAACTCTGTCTTGTTTAGTTAAAGAGACATTAAACACTGAATAATTTTATTGCTTGAATGAAGTACATATTTGACTGAGAATATCTTTTCTGCTGAGGTCAATTAGTAATGGGTATAAATGGCTAACTAGAGTGTGCAACCAATCACTGTGTGTGATATAGCTGTGTCTGTACTATGAATAGGAAAGCCCACAATGTTCAGAATCAAGTTACAGAAAAGGAGAGCAAAATAAATAATGAAAGTATATTTTAAAAGTTGTTTTACTACATGTAATTTAACAATTTATATTAATATCTTGCAGTATTTAATGTCCCTTTAAGTGCTTGTAATGTTGTTGCTATGTTGCAGCACTTCAGTGGTCATGCATGCAGCCCACGCTCTGGATGTGTGGGACAAAACTGTTACACAACTCCTCTGCCTCTCCCTGTTTGCAGCACATACTGCCCACCTATGTGACTCATCATTGCTGATATCAGAGAAAAGCTCTCCCGTCTGCATTTGGTACATACGTGTTCAGCTTGCAAGGATCTGGTGTGTGTGTGAGGTCTGTGGTTAAATGTACGCTTGTGACATACATAAAAATATCAGCAGCGCAGGGTCCTGCTTATATCGCAGTGTTTGTTTATATAAATAGAAAGTAGAAAATTGGTTCCCTGGCTCAGTGTGGGAAAAAAATTGTGTGCCTTTTTATATAAAGATAAACCATTTTGGCGATGCAGATTCACTGAACATATTTCTTACAGACAGAGCATAACTGGCTGCTGGGGTATAGTGCACGTCTCATGAGTTGCGGATGTTCATCTGAGTATCACAAGCGGCTCTCTGTTTGCTCTCAATCACAAGACAAGTTTAAAACATAAGTATTGTTAGAAATATTTGCCTGTAGCTGTGATTTCTGTGCTGTGTGTAGTGGAATCTTCTACCCATGTGTTGTGTTTTTGTTTGTTTTTTAAGATAATGATCCTAAAAGTCTTCTCTGGGAAAAACAAGGCATCCAGTTGTGTTGCCTGGTCTTGTGATGTTTTTATAGAGGGGTTATCGGGGCTTATTGTTGCTGGGGTCCTGGGATTCTGCCAATACTTTGAATCTGAAACAATATCTTGTTTGTGAAATAACTTCCATATGGAAGAGGTCACTGTAATGACTTATTTGTAGGCTAATTGGCATTTTCAGGAGAAAAAGTTTGACATAGGACAGTACCTGTTCTCGTGACTGGTTTCTATATTTGTTACTTAGTAGCCTGAAATGTTCTCCTATAACTAAGTATGAGGAGAAGCACATGTCACATTCA
Organism: Bombina bombina; assembly: GCF_027579735.1. Classification (NCBI taxonomy): domain Eukaryota; kingdom Metazoa; phylum Chordata; class Amphibia; order Anura; family Bombinatoridae; genus Bombina; species Bombina bombina. The sequence continues at coordinate 24,973,531 of NC_069507.1, read as the reverse complement.
CAGGGTGACAAGACAGAGAGGGTGACAGATCCTGATATCAATGAGACAGGCCTGCTAGAACCTTACTGCAGTCTTCAGCACGTGTGTAAATATACCACTAACTGTCCCTAAGAAACGCACACTGCACCTTAAGGCAATATAGTAGTACCGGGGCTGACTAATTTGTTTAAAATGTAGGATCCAATAAGAATATTTAGGAGCCAGGCAGTGGTATTTGTATATAGATCTACGTTAGTAGCCAGGGATAAAATGCTAGGAGCCAGTGGCTACCCGGCTCCTGGGTTTGTTCAGACGCTATATAGACGATAGTCAGGCTTCTATGTTAAAAGACCACAAGGACAAACAATTCCTTTGTGTGTCTCATCCTATAGTGATGTCACTAGGAGCCAGTGGCTACCCGGCTCCTGGATTTGTTCAGACGCTATATAGACGATAGTCAGGCTTCTATGTTAAAAGACCACAAGGACAAACAATTCCTTTGTGTGTCTCAACCTATAGTGATGTCACTAGGAGCCAGTGGCTACCCGGCTCCTGGGTTTGTTCAGACGCTATATAGACAATAGTCAGGCTTCTATGTTAAAAGACCACAAGGACAAACAATTCCTTTGTGTGTCTCATCCAATAGTGATGTCATTAGGAGTCAGTGGCTACCCGGCTCCTGGATTTGTTCAGACGCTATATAGACGATAGTCTGGCTTCTGTGTGAAAAGACCACAAGGACAAACTATTCCTTTGTGTGTCTCATCCTATAGTGATATCTCTCAGTACTGATGAATGTAATTGCGATGTTGTTTTTGTACTCACACCTGGACTGTCACATGAACCAAATTTTCAAAGTTCAGTGTCTATAACCATTTAAATTCACTACTGAGGGTAGTTTAATATAACTGTGTTTGAATAATGCGAAATAGCACTGGTTGCTGCAATACTTGATGATCTATATATATAGTGTGACATAAAAGCCTGATTAGCTCCAAATAACATAGAAGCTGAGAGGGAGGAAAAAAGTTTTGCTCATTTACAATTAAATATTAAGACCTGCGTTGTGATTATCTGCAAGAAAGAAAATGTTAATGAGAAGCTCTAAAACAGCTGCAGGTAATCATAGTAATATTAAATATATGCGTGAATCTAATGATAAAAATCATATCAGGGATACAATCTATCACTTCAAATTTATCGGAATTTGTAGATATACACCTTCAAAAATATGTAAGAAATTTGCCATCACATATTAAGGACACAACACATATATTGAATCTTATTGGTAATTTTCACTGGGAAGGGGAATTTATATTAGCCACATGTGATGTGACTTTACTGTACACAAACATTGATCACGAGAAGGGCATAGAAGCAATAGAATATTTTCTGAAAAGAGACGATGAAGATACACATGAATCTGAATAATTTGATCCTGAATAGTATTAGATTTATCTTGATGAAGAATGTATATTCAAGTTAAGGGTACAGCAATGGGTACGAGGTTTGCACCCAGCTATGCAAACCTATTTATGGGAAAATGGGAGAGTTCCTGGAAGAACATAGCTTGGGTGCAAATCTTGTACTATTCAGAAGATTTATTGACGATATACTAATAATATGGAAGGGTGATGTAGAAAGCCTAAAATAATTTTTCAGAGACATGAATTCAAACAACATAGGCCTGAAATTTACTTATGAACATAGTAAGGAGAAAATCACATTCCTTGATTTGTATATTTTAATTGAAAATAACAGTTTGGTAACCATGAACCATTTTAAAGAGGTTGACGCGAACAATTATGTTCATTCAAACAGTTGTCACCTACCCCGTTGGATAGAGAACATCCCTAAGGGACAGTTTGTGAGAATACGGAGAAATTGTTCCAAAAGCACTGACTTTGAGAAACAAGCTTCTATCCTAGAAGGAAGATTTCATAGAGACAGAGAGTGATATGGAGCTTATAGAAAAGCAAAGAATGAAGTAAAAATGAAGGATAGAAAATATATGCTGAATAAATAGGAGAAAAAGCATAATACAGATGAGAACTTGGTAGTACCATTCATAACAAATTGTAACTATAATAATATGGAACATATTATACGTAAACACTGGCACTTAGTCATATCAGATTACATACTGGGGAAAAATATTTCACATAGACCCAAGTTTGTATATAGGAAAGCCCCTAAGTTAAGAAACATACTAGCCCCTAGTGAGTATAGGGGACAGAGTAAGGGAAAACAATTCGTAGAATTACAAGGACAAAAACGATGTGGGTCTTATCCTTGTTATAGCTGCAAGGCGTGTGAATTTAGTAAGAAAATTAAGTCGTATACATCCACCAGCAGTGGTAAGCAATATATTAGACACCATTAGGTGCACTGATAAGGGCATTTTATACATTCTCCAATGCTCTTGTAAATTACAGTACTTAGGAGAAACAACAAGAACTGTACGTGAAAGAATAAGAGAACATCTGAACAAAATAGAAAAGGGTAATCTAGATACACGATTGTATGAGCATTTCAAGAAAGTACACAAGAATAGCACAAAGGATTTGACATGGTGGGGGATAAAGAAAATAAAAAAGAATTGGAGAGGAGTGGATTATCAGAAACAAATTTTGAGAAAGGAGGCTGAAATGATGCACGAAATAGGAACACTTTACCCTCTTGGGTTGAAATCGGAATTCGACCTTTAACCCCTTTATTCTGGATTAATTGTTTGAGTTTTAATATTTATAGCTATACTTTATTCTCTACAGCTTGAATTCTGTCAACTTATAGCTTTAATAATGTTGTATTCACAATGATTTTTAAACTGTTTTAAACCTTTGAATGTTGTATAAATTATAAAGAGAGTGTGATATATGAAGTATTAAATGACTCGTTCCACATTAAGAAATAAACCACCTTAAAAGACAAGCAACTGTAATCATCCAATCACAGGAATGAAAGAGTATTTAAATCAAAGAAATAGAAGTGATAACCATCTTGAAAAAGCCTGTTGCAAGGCGAAACGTGTTGATAGGACCTAATCAATACTGAACTAAGAGTATACAGTCTCAAGAGAAACTCTGCACAGAATTAAACTATATACTCCGATAAATCCCTTCACAGTTTTCACTGTGCTACTGAAGCTGCTATTCAGGAACGCTGAATGGGTGAAAGACCAAATGGTGACTCCTCTGATGTGACACACGGAATACCCGGAACAACAAGGGATCCAGACAGAGTCAGGGCGGCGAGCAACAGTTACACTACGTCCTCCCACTGCGAACGTTGAGTCTGGTGAGTGAACAGATCACCCAGACCAGGGAGAAAGGTACGTGACTGTGTAAGTTTGGCAGCTCAGGAAGTTTAAAAGTTCATGAACTTTGAATTGCGCGGAATAACGCTGCCTTTAATATCGGACTAATTTGGAGATAACATTGTTTTGTCCTGCTTGTAAAGTGAGAGGCTTGTCTGGACATATTCAGAACTTGAACTGTGCCTATATATAATGGGTGGATACAAGCTCTATATACACTTATTTCAGTGCACAATCCTTGCACTTGTATGTTTTTTCTATACTATATTAATCGATTTTTAATATCTGGTGTATTACTTTGTGTGTGTCATAGTGACCGGTCACTGTGTAGTTATTTGTCTTTTCCATGTTAATGGGAGGAGAGTCCACTGCTTCATTCTATACTTGTGTGAATTAAGAACCTGGCCACCAGGAGGAGGCAAAGACTCCCCAGCCAAAGGCTTAAATACCTCCCCCATTCCCCTCATCCCCCAGTCATTCTTTGCCTTTTGTCACAGGAGGTTGGCAGAGAAGTGTCGGAAGATTCGGAGTAGTCTCTTTTGGAGGGTAGTACTCTTCGAAATGGGATTGGAGTTTTAAGTAGCCCTGTCAGCCTCTTAGTGAGAGCATGGGTGAATGTTGGAGTCCGGGGATGCAGGGAGAGTCTTTCTGCGAACCCATCCCGACTCGGTTTAACAGCTCCATTAGCAATCAGTGTTGACAAGTTTCGCTGCCTCCTTTTCTTCTCTCAAGTCCATGTCAGGAATGATTCTACTACCCTGTCACACTTGAAAGGCCATGTTCCTGTTCCACAGCGTTTATTCTGGTAAGATCGTTTCTCATATATATATATATATATATATATATATATATATATTTGATAACGTAAGAAGACAGGGTCACAGTGTGGCTCCTTTATCTTTATAGAATACCCTCAGAAGGGGGTTATTGAACAGGGGGGGATTTTATGGTGCATAATATTGTTTGTGTTTCTGCTGCATTTGTGCGAGATGAGGCTCTGTCAGTGTGGAACAGTCAGTCAGCGAGAGATTGAAGCAGGCTTTTTTTTGGCAAGTTTCTCAAGTGCAGGGGCGGTCCTGCATGGCGCTCCATGTAACTGGGTGTGGCCTCTGTAACTTCCTCTTTCTCGACCTGCGTTCGTAGGAGACGAAAGCTGTTTCTTGTATTTCGGGTCATAGGAGGTGGTGAGTGCCCCTGCCATTTGGGATATAAAGGTGCCATTTTAACTTTTTATCAAGTCCTCAATAAAGGCGCAAGCTATGGATGACTCTGATATGTTGGAGGATACTCGCTCTTTATCTAAACTTATTAACTGTGTATATTGTGAGGAGGTTCCAGTTGAACGGCCTGCTCAACTCTGTTCCACATGCTTTGACAATATTACTATATTTAAGAAGAATAAAATATTTAGTACAACTGAGCAGTCCACCTCTGAGGTTTCTCCGCCCCGCGAGGTGTGTTCCCTGCAATCATCTCCGATTACATAAGCGGTTCTTAATCACCAAAAGTTTAGAAAAACAGCACACCTTCTTTTCTTGTAGTGGGGCACGGAATAAAGGACTTGCCAGGTCCCAGTCAATCCAAGTATAAAGAATATTCCAGCCTCCAATTTCTTAAGACCTTTATTTCACATAGGGTCCTGAGTAGAAAATTACAGCGTTTCAAGCCTCAACAGGCTCTTAATCATACATGATACATGATTAAGAGCCTGTTGAGGCTTGAAACATAATTTTCTACTCAGGACCCTATGTGAAATAATGGTCTACTAAGAAATTGGAGGCTGGAATATTCTTTATACACAAGCAGTTCCCCAGGGCACTACTAATCCTCCCGCGGGAGGGGCCCTTTGGCCGCCAGACTTCGCCGATCAGTTACAGGCTGCGGTTTCTGCAGCCATTAATGCAATGCCTCGCCCTACTAAGCGGAAGGTACAGCTCTGCTATCCGTCTCAGGGGTCTTCGACTCCGCTGGATGTCTCAGATTATCCCCTGAGGAGGACAACTCCAATCTAATCAGAGGATGTCGCTTCTGGGTCGGCTTCGCTACTTCTAAGCCTCCGTCCGCGGAGGAACCAGATTTTAAATTTAAGATGGAGCATTTGTGCTTTCTCCTGAAAGAGGTGCTTGCTACGTAGGAGGTTCTGGAACCAAAACTACCGGAGGAACCTTCGATCCCTAAACTTGATAGGGTTTATGAGGACAGGGTAGGGCCCCAGGCCTTCCCAGTACCCGTCAAGATGGCTAACATTGTTAAGAATGATTGGGAGAAACTTGGCTCGTCCTTTTCCCCCCTCTACTTCTTTTGAAAAGCTATTCCCCGTTCCGGAATCGCAGCTTGAACTGTTGGGAACCGTCCCTAAGGTGGATGGTGCTATCTCCACGTTCGCTAAGAGAACAACTATTCCGCTAGAGGATAGCTCCTCTTTCAAGGAACCCATGGATAAAAAGAGGGAGTCCATGTTGCGAAAGATGTACCAACTCGAGGGATTTGTTTTTCAACCGGCGGCGGCAGGAGCGGCTACCTACTGGTGTGATGCTGTATCAGCAATGGTCGAGGTGGAGACTCCCCTCAATGAGATTCTAGAACGAATTAAGGCCTTAAGGGTAGCACATTCATTAATTTGTGATGCGAACATGCAGATTATTCGCCTGAATGCTAAGACATCCGGTTTTTCTGTTTTAGTCTGTAGGGCTCTGTGGATAAAGTTGTGGTCTGCTGATATGACTTCCAAGTCTCGACTGCTTTCCCTCCCATTCAAGGGAAAAGTTTTGTTTGGTCCAGGCCTAAATTCCATCATATCTACGGTCACAGGTGGCAAGGGTGCCTTCTTGCCTCAGGATAAGAAGGCTAAACCTAAGGGGTCTACTTTTCTTCCCTTTCGTGCGGGCAAGTCTCGGCACCAGCAGCCTGTCGCAAAGTCTAAGCAGTCCAAGGAAACTTGAAAACCAGCTCACTCTTGCAACAAGTCCAAGCCCGCCGAGTCAAAGTCTGCATGAAGGGGCAGCCCCAGATCCGTCCTCGGATCATGTAGGAGCAGACCATCTTTTTTGCGGAGGTCTGGAGAAGAGACGTTATAGACCTTTTGGGTTCTGGAGGTTGTAGCCCAGGGTTACAGGATAGGTTTCAAGTCATATCCGCCGAGAGGTAGGTTCTTCCTGTCAAACATATCATCTTCAAGGCCAGAAAAGAGAGACGCCTTCCTAGGGTATGTGAGGGATCCCTCATCTCTCGGGGTAATCGCCTCAGTCCCTCCGGCAGAAAGCGGTCTGGGGTATTATTCAAACCTTTTTGTGGTCCCAAAGAAGGAGGGCACGTTTCCTCCAATCTTGGACCTAAAGACACTAAACTAGTTTTTGTCAGTTCCATCGTTAAAAATTGAGACGATCAGGTCAATTTTGCCCCTGGTTCAAGAGGGGCAATTCATGACGACTATAGACCTGAAGGATGCTTACCTTCATGTTCCAATCCACAGGGTCACTTCAGGTTTCTAAGATTCGTCTTCCTGGACCAGCACTTCCAGTTTGTGGCCCTTCCGTTTGGTCTGGCGACTGCCCCACAAGTCTTTACAAAGGTTCTGGGAGCTCTATTCGTGGTAGCAAGAGCCAGGGGGATTGCAGTGGCACCTTATCTGGACGATATCCTGGTCCAGGCTCCGTCTTACAGTCTTGCGGAGGATCACTCGAGCTCTTCTCCTTCGGTCCCACGGGTGGAAGATAAACGAAGGAAAGAGTTCATTGGTCCCCAGCAACAGGGTTGAGTTCCTGGGTACGATAATAGATTCTTCAGTCATGAAGATATTCTTGACAAATCAGAGATGTTGCAAGCTTGAGTCCAACTGTCTTGCTCTTCAGACATCCTCCAGGACATCTGCGGCCAGGTGTATGGAGGTGATTGGGATCATGGTATCCAGCATAGATTTCATTCCATTCGCCAGGTTCCATCTCAGACCTCTTCAGCTGTACATGTTGAGACAATGGAAAGGCAATCATTCAGATCTGTCCCAACAGATATCTCTGGACGGACCGGTGAGGAAGTCCCTTTCTTGGTGGACCTGACCGGGGCAGCTGTCACAGGGGACATCCTTCTTGAGACCATCCTGGGAGATTGTGACCACGGATGCAAGTCTATCAGGATGGGGAGCTGTTTGAGGTGCCAGAAGGGCACAGGGCAGATGGAGTCAAGTCTACCTATAAATATTCTGGAACTTTGAGCGATATTCAACACCCTCCTGGGGTCGTCCCGATTCATCAGATTCCAGTCGGACTACATTACCTCGGTGGCTTACATACCATCAGGGGGGAGCAAGAAGTTCCCTAGCCATGAGTGAAGTATCTCGGATTCTGGAATGGGCAGAGACTCACATTTGTTCGGTCTCGGCAATCCACGTTCCGGGTGTGGACAACTGGGAAGCGGATTTACTGAGCAGACAAATGTTTCATCCAGGGCAATGGTCTCTCCATCCCGATGTGTTCGAAGATCTGCAACAGATGGGATACACCAAAGAGAGATCTCATGGCATCCAGACTCAATTGCAAGCTACTCAGATACGGGTAGCGATCCAGGGATCCCCAGGTGGAACTGATAGATGCCTTGGCGATGTCCTGGGACTTCAACCTAAGTTACATAATTTCACTGTTGCCTCTTCTACCTCGTGTAGTGGCCCGCATCAAGCAGGAGCAAGCTCGGCTATTCTGATTGCTTCATCGTGGCCGCGGAAGATGTGGTTTGAGGATCTGGTGGGGATGTCATCTCTGCCGTAAAGGTTACTTTTTCGCAGGGATCTGCTGGTTCAAGGTCCTTTTCTACATCAAAATCTTGTTTCTCTGAGGTTTTATTCTGGCAGCTTTATGTCCCTTTAAGATCACTCTGTAATGAATGGGGGGGGGGTATGTAGATATCCCAGACATCATGTTTGTTTTCAGCCTTTGAGGATAAACTTTGGACAGTGGCGTTTTCAGCACTTGTTTGCTATACAACACGTTTACTGACATACACTGACACTTTGTATCACAGTAAGGGGTCTGCAGAGTATTGTGAGCTGTACAACACTGTTTGCACACAAACAGATATAAATAACCAAAAGCCTTAGGAGCCAGATGCAGAATTCTATTAGCTGTGGCTCCGGTGACATAACTGTCATTGCTTACAGGACCTATGTATGCACCAGACGGCTTTAGTTTTGTGTTCAGCTACCCCCTGTGCTGGAAGTCTGTGCCATACATCTACTATTCAAGTGACATAAAAATAGTACACGGTGACAAATATAAACCACACAGGCTCATTAATATCGATCTAACTAGATTGAGAAACAGAGAATAGAAATATGTGCTTATTTTAGGAGCGCCTGACAGGCTAAAGTGTGGCAGATATAAAGAAAGATTTTAAATATTTAATATCCAATATAGTATTAAAAAATATAGCATTAAAAATACAAATATACCATAGAATATAAAATACACATTGGAAATGATAAACATGTGGGTTTGCTAGTCAGGGCACATAAGGACTTATTTGTTCAAAAGAATAATAATCCATTAATTATTGAAGTGGATGCGATAGTCCCCAATTAGATCCGTGGAATGCAAAAAATCCTCACAATGAAATGTTAATGAAAATCAAAAAATATAAGTATATTACACATGTAAAGAAAAACGAAAAAAAAAAAAAAAAAAAAAAAAAATATATATATATTAAAAATGGCTGTATTCATTCACAAGCAAATGGAGTCAGTCCGTGAATGTGTGGTGTGGATCCTGGAAAAATAAAACAAAAAAATGTGCAAAACCTCAGTGATAAATGTCCTACCCTATAATAAAGGCTTACCGGGTTTACACAATGAAATAAATATTGAAACCTCGAGCTGCAAAGTCAATGCGTTTTGCGACTCAGTCTTGAAGCTTTGCAGACTGTCACACGGCGAACCCCTGCCCTTTGCTTCAGTATTCACCTTATTTATTTTCCTTATATTCTACAAACATTTAATTATAATCCTGGAGCTTTTACATAGTTGTTTAAAGGGCACAAAACTGCTAAATCATTATCATTTATCAGAAAAAAAAAAAAAATCTGACTTTGCAGCTCCAAAGCAGAAAACCACCGTGACCCAATCGGGAACAGCACTTGCGCAACCAGTAAATCAATCACTGTGTGTTATTTGCCAGTTGTGGTGCTTGTGGCCAAGTAAGACTTTATTTTTTACCTGAGTGTTTTTTATCCTTTAAATTAAATGTAATTAGACTTTCATTATTCAGATTGAGCAGCAATTTTAAACCACTTTCCAATTTACTTCCATTAAAAAAGTGCAGTCTTTTTATATTCAAAGTTTTTGAGTCACCAGCTCCTACTGAGCATGTGCAAGAATTCACAGAATAAGCCTATATGCATTTATGATTGGCTAATGGCTGTCACATGGTACAGGGGGAGTGGAAATGGACCACTTTTAAAATTGTCAGAAAAATAATCTACTATTAATTTGAAGTTTAGACTAAGTGCTATTGCATTGTCTTGTTATCTTGCATTTGTTGATCATGCAAATCTACTGTGTTGACTGGTCCTTTAAAGTGACAATAAAGTAAAAATTAAAGGGACAGTATACACTCATTTTCATATAACTGCATGTAATAGACACTACTATAAAGAATAAGATGCACAGATACTGATATAAAAATCCAGTATAAAATGGTTTAAAAACTTACTTAGAAGCTTTCAGTTTAGCTCTGTCGAAAAGGCAGTTGGAAAGCCCACTGCAAATGGGAAATAAGACACTCCCCCTCCCCCTTCTTTTGCATATGAAAAGACCCTTTACACAAACAGGAGCAAGCTGGAGAAGGTAGCCGACGGTATTCACATAAAACTTTAGGGCTTGGTTAGGAGTCTGAAAATCAGAGCAATATTATTTAAAAATAAGCAAAACTATACATTTAAAAAAAAAAAACTCTATGGGCTATATAAATAGATGATCTACAAAACATTTAAGCAAAGAAGAAATGAGTGTATAATGGCCCTTTAAGTTTCAGGAATTACACATGCGTAGGACAGTTTTGCAAGTAGTGAACCTGTTTCTTGCAATCACCACTTGTTTCATTGCACAGTGGAATTTACATTGCACAAGAAGATTCTTGAGCGATGCAGCCCCCTGCTTTGGTGCAACCAATTGCGCTACAGTAGGGAATTTCACTCACCCCGAACAAGCCAGTGACTTTACTGATCTCACCAGTTCTGAGGTGGCAGAGAGGGAAAAAAGATGCAGTTTTTGTCTCTTAAATATGTGGCAGCAATCTCACTTATGCGCCTGCTCCACATAGCCAGAAAAGCAGCAAACACTGCTTAATAAATTTCCCCCAGAGCAGACCATTTTAAACCACTTTCCAATCTGCTTCTATTAGCTAACTTGCTTTGTTCTCTTGGTATCCTTTGTCAAAGGAGCAGCAATGCACTACTGGGAGCTAGCCGATCACATCTGATGAGCCAATGACTAGAGCCACCAATCACCAGCAAGCTCATAGTAGGGCATTTCTACTCCTGAGCATATCTAGGTAAGCTTTTCAACAAAGGATAACGAGAAGAAAGCAAATGTCATATTAGAAATATATTGCGGAAGTTGTTTAAAATTGCATACTCTTTCTGAATCATGAAAGTTTTAATTTGTATGTACTGTCCCTTTAAGCAATTTATTTCTGTTCCTTATTAAACTGCAAACAGAATTAGTGCTTATAATACATTTTATTCTATGTGCAGAGAGAGAGAGACTGCGTAAACCTTCTATTTAATGTGAGACGTTGTAAGAATTCGTTCTGCTCATCACGGTGACGTGTTTATAGATTACACAGATTTACACTAACCAGACACAAGTAATAGATGTGCAGGTTACAGTAGTGGATCTCAGTAGCCAATGGGAACACAAACTGCTGGTCATTTAATTCATCCGTTAGCGCATCTAATGCATTTATATTACTTGCCCTAGATCATTAGTATTTAAAGGGACATGAAACCAAATTGTTTTTCATGATTCAGATAGCGCAGCACATTTAAACCTCTTTATAATTTATTTCTATTATCAAATTTTCTTTGTTCTTTTGTTGAATAGCAGGGATGTAAGCTTAGGAGCCGGCCCATTTCTGGAGCACTATATGGCAGCAGTTTTGCAAGAATGTGATCCATTTGCAAGAGCACTATATGGCAGCACTATTTACTGTCATATAGTGCCCCAGACGCCTACTTAGGTATCTCTTCAAAACAGAATACAATGGGAAATAAGCAAATTTGATAATAGAAGTAAATTGGAAACATTTTTTTAATGTTATGTACGGATGTTTGAGTTTCATATCCCTTTTTAACTCCTGCAAAGGGGTTAAACACATAGGTAATGTCTGGTGATCAGTAGCTATGTGCGACGGCCACTTCTGATTGGTCCATTAGATGTGTCTTGCTTACATTTTGAAATGCTAAGTGAGACTTTACCTATGTTTTTAACCCATTTATCTTTTGTTAGTAAATGCATTGTCTGTCTCAATATATTTCCAGTAAATTTATCCTTTTGCAAAACAAATGTAATAGATTGTTAGTTCTTTGTTTGAGGGCATTAGAGTCCATCCAGAATCTGTATAAATCATTTAGATAAACTGCATTGCAAAAGGAGAGGAATGTTTGAAACAATGTTTCTCCTCTTCTGCTTGATTCAGCGCTGAGGGTGGGTGATGGGATCTACGCGGCGGTATCTCTAAAATGTTTTAGGTCCTGGGGGGGTGACCTCTGTCTCGCTGATTATTTGCGTAAAATGTACTATTGGGAAATAGCAAATGTTTTTTATAGGGAACTTATTAGAACATCTAATATAACAGTGTAACTAATATTAGGCAATACACTGGGTGTAGGAAATACAGCAAACAAACGAGAGCATTGCTGGGATATGAGTAGCGCTAAGAAGTAATCAATAGACACAGAAACTGACCAGGTTAAAGGGACACTAAAACCAAATGTTTTCTTTCATGAGTCAGAGCAGCAGCTTTCTAATTTTACTTCTATTCATTTATCTTTGTTCTCTTGCTTTCTTTTTTTGAAAAAGCTGGAATAAAAGCTTTGGAGCCGGCCCATTTTGGGTTGAGAACCTGGGTTGCGCTTGCTGATTGGATGGCAAAATGCAGGCACCAATCAGCAAACCCTATCCAGGGTACTGAGCAAAAATAGGCCAGCTCCAAAGCTTTCATTCCTGCCTTTTCAAATAAAGATAGCAAGAGAATGAAGACAAATTGATAATAGGAGTAAATTAGAAAGTTGCTTAAAATTGCTGCTCTATCCGAATCACGAAAGAAAAAAATTGGGTTTACTATCCCTTTAAGAACATTTTCTTTCTTTGACTGATCACAGCGCACTTATAAATTTGAGCATGTGACTTGTGCTTAAGAAAGTCCCTTTAAGAGAACCTAAGTGCATGAAAGAGCTTTGTATTATTGCACTATTGTTATCGAAACCCAAAATGATTCAGACAGAATATACAATGTTAAACAACTTATCTAATATGCTCAGTTCTCTTGGTCTCCGCTGAAAAACATACCTAGGTATGCTCAGGAGCAGCAAAGCACTATGGGTAGCTAGTTGCTGATTGGTGGCTGCACATATATACCCCATGTCATTGGCTTACATATGTGTTCAGCTAACTCCCAGTAGTTTAATGCTGCTCCTTCAATAAAGGATACCAAGAGAATTAAGCTAAATTTATAATTGAAGTAAATTGGAAAAATGTATGTTCTATGTGAATCATGAAAGAATATTTTTTTTGGGGTTTCATGTCCCTATAACCCTAAAATATTAACACCTTCAAAGTCCACTCCAAAGCAGCAAAGCACTACTGTGAGCTAGTTGCACACATCTGGTGAGCCAAAGACTAGAGGCATATGTGTGCAGCCACCATTACGCATTGCAGCTACTGAGCCTATGCTTTTTCAACAAAGGAGACCAAGAGAGCAAGTCAAATTGAAAGTGTTATAAAATCACTTGTTCTGTCTGACCATGACAGTTTCACTTTGACCTTCACGGCCTTTTTAACCAGCACATCCAGGTTTTATTTATTTCAGTAGCACAAAAAGGGATTTGGTATTTATATCACGTCTCTTTAGTAAAATAGAATTGTGAAATATTTTCGGTTCTTGTGGGAAATCATTCGATCATTACATAGACATCTCTGGAGATCTGTGGTGCCGGCAACCGAAAAATAAACTCGCTTGTCTTCTACCGTAGTAAATTTCACATTGAATTGATCTATTTTTCTTCCAGTACTTTGGCTGCTGTTGGATATTTGTCTATTACTAAACTCATTTGAGACACTAATTGGTTTTTAGCCTCATCTTGAACTCTACAAAAAAATCTGTTGTATTTATTCTCTGGGAGATCTGCAATATCTGAACCAGCTAGGCTTGTAAGGTTCGGAGAAGATGACTGGAAGACCCCCTTATTGCTCCACACTGGGACTAGACTGGGCTAATACTATTTAACCTCTTATGTACCATAGAGGACCATAGCACACTACTACATAATGCATTGAACCTGGCAGGTAAATAATTGAAAACTGTGCTTAAAGGGACATTAAACACATTTTATAAGCACATTATTGAGGTTATTCCCTGCCTCCCTCTAGCCATGGGTGCTGCCATGATGAAATCTCTCACTACATTCCAGTGCTGATGCTTATGCGCATGTGCAGTAACTAGGGTTGCCACTCGTCCCTTAAAATACATAACACTTATAAGTCACACATGCTGCAGGGTGTGCAGGGAGGAATATGAATAATGCTGTCCAGAAACACAATACATGTTCCTCCCTGCACACCCTGCAGCATGTGTAACTTATAAGTGCCCAGGAAAACATTGTGGCAATCCTAGCAGTAACTCTCCTTCAGATACCTTTTAGTGTAACCTAGGTTCCAAGATGGCAGCACTCATGATTAGAGGTAGGTACATAAAATCTTTTTTGTGTCCTTTTTAATATACTGCCACCACTAAGGTTGGGGGTGCATGTACCCTGCTTATACAGGACGCTGGATTATAGCATGATCTACAGTGTGAGTAATGTGTTGCTTATCAGTGGTGACCCAGAGCTGGGAAACAAGTCATCCTTCCATTCTACATGATTATAGTACTTACTAGTTCATCATTAGTCACATTTATAGGTTAAGCTGTGCATGCGCATTAGCGCCATTCATTAGTTACATTATAGGTTAAACTGCACATGCGCACTAGCGTCATTCATTAGTTACATTATAGGTTAAACTGCACATGCTCACTAGCGCTATTCATTAGTTACATTATAGGTTAAGCTGTGCATGCGCACTAGCACTAGTCTTTAGTTACATTATAGGTTAAGCTGTGCATGCGCACTAGTCTTTAGTTACATTATAGGTTAAGCTGTGCATGCGCACTAGCACTAGTCATTAGTTACATTATACTTTAAGCTGTGCATGCGCACTAGCGCTATTCATTAGTTATATTATACTTTAAGCTGTGCATGTGCACTAGCGTTATTCATTAGTTATATTATACTTTAATCTGTGCATGCGCACTAGCACCATTCATTAGTTACATTATACTTTAATCTGTGCATGCGCACTAGCGCCATTCATTAGTTACATTATAGGTTAAGCTGTGCATGCGCACTAGGGCCATTCATTAGTTACATTATACTTTAAGCTGTGCATGCGCACTAGCACCATTCATTAGTTACATTATACTTTAAGCTGTGCATGCGCACTAGCACCATTCATTAGTTACATTATACTTTAAGCTGTGTGTGCGCACTAGCACCATTCATTAGTTACATTATACTTTAAGCTGTGCATATGCGCTAGCGCCATTCATTAGTTACATTATAGGTTAAGCTGTGCGTGCGCACTAGTGCTATTCATTAGTTACATTATAGGTTAAGCTGTGCGTGCGCACTAGTGCTATTCATTAGTTACATTATACTTTAAGCTGTGCGTGCGCACTAGTGCTATTCATTAGTTACATTATACTTTTAAGCTGTGCGTGCGCACTAGCGCTATTCATTAGTTACATTATGAGTATGCTAAATGGGTACACGTTATTTACATATTAGCCTGCTAAGGCTCTATTGTTTGACATGAACAAGCTTCTACAAGCACGAGAACAAAATGTAGTTGTATTCAACAAAAACATATCTTATTTTGTTAGGAAAAAAACAACAACTTTAATGCATTAAAATAAAGATTGTTTTAACAGGCAGCACTGGAAAGAAAAAAAGTTTTTTGTTCTGAAAACCTTAGACCCCCCCCCCCCTTATGAAATGATCATTTGCTGTATGCGTGTTTGTGATATTTGTCATTAAAGAAATATTCCAGCCAAAATAGAAAACCACATGGATGCATTTCAGATTTAAACAAAAGCAATTTTGTAATACACAAGCATTAGCAAAAAGGCTTCTAGTAAAAGCTCTAGCTGTTTCAAAGGTGTATTTAACCCTTTTGGCTGCTAAGCCATTTCCCACCTGGGTGCTAATATTTTTTTTTTCTTTTTAACATTTTTTTTTTTTAACTGTTTTTTATTTTTTTTTACAGACCCCCAAGACTTACACTGTTGGAAAGGTTAGGCGAGTACCTTTCCAACGGTGGGTCTTGGGGGTCTGTAGCTACTTAGATGCCTGAGATACAGGCTTCTAAGCAGCATGCCCCCTCCTCTTATACTTAACATTGTTAAGTATAAATAAAGTTGCGCGGTGACGTCATCGCGCATCACGTGAAGCCCCGGCGATGCCTGTCACTCTACAGGCACGATCGCTGGGGTAGGAGCAGTAAGGAGCCCCCAGATCTCCCTCAAGGTGGGAGAGTGCTCATGACGGCTCAGAGCCGTCATTAGCACTCAAAGGGTTAAGTATGTACCGTGCACCAGCATTTTAAACACAACACTTGTTCGGAGAGCCTAAGGTGTTTGTACCATCTGGTAATGACTCAATTTGTCAATTGCTGACATGATACAAGCCCCACTGATGATCTAAGCAGCTTCATTATTTAAAAGTGGATACAGTAAAAATATCTAGCTATGCTTCACATGCACGTGCAGAGAAAAATCTTAAAGGGACATTAAACCCAAAAAAATGTCTTTCATTATTCCGATAGAGAATACAATTTTAAACAAAATTCCAATTTACTTCCATTATCTAAATTGTTTCATTTATTAGATATCCTTTGTTTAAGAAATAGCAATGCACATGGGTGAGCCAATCACACGAGGCATCAATGTGCAGCTTCTGAGCCTATCTAGATATGCTTTTCAGCAAAGGATATAAAGAGAATGAAGCAAATTACATAATAGAAGTAAATTAGAAAGTTGTTTAAAACTGCATGCTCTTTCTAATTCATGAAAGAAAAAAAAATTGGGTTTAATGTCCCTTTGACACTAAAACAGTGATAACTCTTAATAGAAGCATTTTTGTGAATACAAGTATATTGAAAATGTTTTTATTCAAAAATGCAATAAATCTCTGTGCATTTATATTTTGACTGGAATGTCCCTTTAATATATGCAGCTGCATGCATGTGCATTATAATATGTCCTGCTGTCACAACAGTTCTGTGTTTCGGTGGCTCTCGTAGTGCCCAGAATACGACCTGACTCTCCCAGCAGGTGACAGGAAAACCAGATCTATGTCAAATGCAGAAATAGGTTGTGTCAGACCCTCTCCCTTCTACAGGTTTAGAGCCACAATAGGCTTAATTTGACACTAATTAAACTCTCCACTAGCTCCAAAATCATTTGGATTGCGTATTGCAAGGTTTCAAGGGGTATATCCCTGGACTTCAAAACAATACAATAGTGGTGAGGTTAATGGTTTGCGAGTGTAAGTTAATCAACATTCACTCACAATCCAAAGTCTGGTGGCGTATTGAAAGTAGCACATTTGCGAAATGTACACTCCTATTGCAGCATTAACAAACACACATTTTGGACTATGCACTAAAAATATTATCTGCAGAGAGAGCCTATATCCTAGAAAGGGCAAGGATATGTTATTCCTCTAGGGCTGTAGGAACAATATTAGTACTTAGACTGTTACTTCTGGGGGGGTAAATGGGGGCCAGAGAGAGAGAGATTGGAGAAGACGATAGCGTTACGAGAGAGGGGAAAGAGAAGATATGGTCTGATAGAAAAGGGACAGATTGAAAAGAGTTGATAGGGGCGAGAGATAGAGTTGATAATTATTAAAAGAGAAATTTCCAGCTCTGCTAAAACCTTCCATGACTGTCAGCAATTTCCTACTTCTATCCAGCTGTTGTCTTACCCAAAAGCACCAAGCTAATGATGCTGCTATGAAGTTATTTGTTTTAATCTATTATTGTATGTAGCATTATTTAATTTAAGCTATAAAATCTAAAATATTAAAAATGACTACACAATAATGTGTTTGACGATGGCTAAACCTATGCAAAGAGGGGGTGGAGTTGTGGGTGTGGTGTGGGCAGGTAGCGTGTAGGATCACAAGTGGCGAGTAACATTTTGGCTGGGCTAGTAGCTTACGACCTGACATTTTGAGCCCTGATAGATATTACTGTTGACTTTGTTTGCTTTCAAATTCAAGGGAAATTAGAGTGAAAAATCGAGTGGAGGGCCGGCCGATATGTCCCTCTTTATATCTTATGTGAGGGCAATGCTACCCATTCCTGTCACTGTGTCACCTGTGTATATGAGGTGTTCTGCCTTCCTAACCAGTATATTTATTGTTAGCTACAGTTTGTACATTTACACGCTGTTGGCACAAATGAGCCGTTTAGTTAATAATAAGCCTCTGTGCCCAGAGCTGGCTGCTGTCTCTTTGCCCTGTGTGACTTTTCTCACCTATTCCTAGAATGTCACCCCAGGGCATATTTAAGGCACCGTGTTGTAAATCAGTGAGCCTTAGGAATGCTCAGCGGAGGTGTTAGCCTGGAACAATAACTGGATCACAAGGGACAAAGCCTTCATATGTAACGGTGAGCTGTTGTGTTTCACGTAGATAAAGGGGGCAGAAGTCTTTATAGCTCATGTGTCAGGTGTATATAATGCTGACTAGACGCTACTCTAGCCTTAAAGGGACACTCAAGACCAAATTAAACTTTCATGATTCAGATAGAGCATGCTCTATGAACCTCTTCCATTAACAAAATGTGCACAGTCTTTTTATATTTACACTTTGAGTCACCAGCTCCTACTGAGCATGTGCAAGAATTCACAGAATATATGTGTATACATTTGTGATTGGCTGATGGCTGTCACATGATACAGGGGAGTGGAAATAGACATAACTGAAATTTGTCAGAAAAAAAATCTACTGCTCATTTGAAGTTCAGGCAAGGGCCCCTATTTAATAAAGTCTGGCGGACCTGATCCGACAGTGCGGATCAGGTCCGCCAGACCTCGCTAAATACGGCGAGCAATACGCTCGCTGTATTCAGCATTGCACCAGCAGCTCACAAGATCTGCTGGTGCAACGCCGCCCCCTGCAGACTTGCGGCCAGGGGTGTCAATCAACCCGATCGTACTCGATCGGGTTGATTTCCGGTGATGTCTGTCCGCCTGCTCGGAGCAGGGGGACAGGTTATGGAGCAGCAGTCTTTGTGACCGCTGCTTCATAACTGCTGTTTCTGGCAAGCCTGCAGGCTCGCCAGAAACACGGGGCCCCTAAGTGCTATTGCATTGTCTTCCTATCGTGCATTTGTTGTTTATACAAATCTACTGTATTTAATCATCATTTAAAGGGACAGTGTACCCTAAATGTTTCTCCGCTCTAATTTGTTCCAAATTAACAATTTTACCTGCTGGAGTGTATTAACATGTTTACAAAATATATCATTTACCTTTATATCAGCATTTGAAACAGCTGGTTTTGCCTACATATACTGAAAACTGCAAGTTTCTATACTTAATTATAGGCTACAGAAAAGCTGTGTAAACATAGCCAACAGAAGAAATTACTCTTCCAGTAGGAGGTAGGAGAGATAAGTAATACAATTAATTTTCTATTGTTCTTTCTAAGCATTTGGGCTCATATAGTTTATACTCTGCAGCTGGTATAACAAGTCGTTGGAAACATTTTAAAGGAAAAACTATTTTACAGTACACTGGCCCTTTAAATGAGGACCCGTTAAGGGAATGCCTGTACCTTTATGCAAATCTTTCATACAGTTTTATGTACATCGATACACACAGTAAATACTGAGGATAAGTTCTGATATCTTTAAGGAGCAGTAAATACCTTGTGAGTGTACTTGTGCACTTACGTGTGTGTAAGTGAATGTACTTGTGCACTTACGTGTGTGAATGTGTGTGTACTTGTGCACTTACGTGTGTGAATGTGTGTGTACTTGTGCACTTACGTGTGTGAATTTGTGTACTTGTGCACTTACGTGTGTGAATGTGTGTGTACTTGTGCACTTACGTGTGTGAATGTGTGTGTACTTGTGCACTTACGTGTGTGAATGTGTGTGTATTTGTGCACTTAGGTGTGTATGTGAGTGTACTTGTGCACTTAGGTGTGTAAATGTGTGTGTACTTGTGCACTTACGTGTGTGTATGTCAGTGTACTTGTGCACTTACGTGTGTGTATGTCAGTGTACTTGTGCACTTAGGTGTGTGAATGTGTGTGTACTTGTGCACTTATGTGTGTGTATGTGAGTGTACTTGTGCACTTACGTGTGTGTATGAGTGTACGTGAGCGCTTACGTGTGTGTATGTGAGTGTACATGTGCACTTAGGTGTGTGTACTTGTGCACTTAGGTGTGTGAATGTGTGTGTGTACTTGTGCACTTACGTGTGTGAATGTGTGTGTGTACTTGTGCACTTACGTGTGTGAATGTGTGTGTGTACTTGTGCACTTAGGTGTGTGTACTTGTGCACTTACGTGTGTGTATGTGAGTGTACTTGTGCACTTACGTGTGTGTGTGTACTTGTGCACTTACGTGTGTGTGTGTACTTGTGCACTTACGTGTGTGTGTACTTGTGCACTTACGTGTGTGTACTTGTGCACTTACGTGTGTGTGTACTTGTGCACTTACGTGTGTGTGTACTTGTGCACTTACGTGTGTGTGTGTGTGTACTTGTGCACTTACGTGTGTGTGTGTGTGTACTTGTGCACTTACGTGTGTGTGTACTTGTGCACTTACGTGTGTGTGTACTTGTGCACTTACGTGTGTGTGTACTTGTGCACTTACGTGTGTGTGTGTGTACTTGTGCACTTACGTGTGTGTGTGTGTGTACTTGTGCACTTACGTGTGTGTGTGTACTTGTGCACTTACGTGTGTGTGTGTACTTGTGCACTTACGTGTGTGTACTTGTGCACTTACGTGTGTGTGTGTACTTGTGCACTTACGTGTGTGTGTGTACTTGTGCACTTACGTGTGTGTGTGTACTTGTGCACTTACGTGTGTGTATGTGAGTGTACTTGTGCACTTACGTGTGTGTACTTGTGCACTTACGTGTGTGTACTTGTGCACTTACGTGTGTGCACTTGTGCACTTACGTGTGTGCACTTGTGCACTTACGTGTGTGCACTTACGTGTGTGCACTTGTGCACTTACGTGTGTGCACTTGTGCACTTACGTGTGTGCACTTACGTGTGTGCACTTGTGCACTTACGTGTGTGCACTTGTGCACTTACGTGTGTGTGTGCACTTGTGCACTTATGTGTGTGTACTTATGTGTGTGTGCACTTGTGCACTTATGTGTGTGTACTTATGTGTGTGTGCACTTGTGCACTTATGTGTGTGTACTTATGTGTGTGTGCACTTGTGCACTTATGTGTGTGTACTTATGTGTGTGTGCACTTGTGCACTTACGTGTGTGTACTTGTGCACTTACGTGTGTGTACTTGTGCACTTACGTGTGTGTACTTGTGCACTTACGTGTGTGTACTTGTGCACTTACGTGTGTGTACTTGTGCACTTACGTGTGTGTGTGTGTACTTGTGCACTTACGTGTGTGTGTACTTGTGCACTTAGGTGTGTGAATGTGAGTGTACTTGTGCACTTACGTGTGTGTGTACTTGTGCACTTACGTGTGTGTGTGTACTTGTGCACTTACGTGTGTGTGTGTACTTGTGCACTTACGTGTGTGTGTGCACTTGTGCACTTACGTGTGTGTGTGCACTTGTGCACTTATGTGTGTGTACTTATGTGTGTGTGCACTTGTGCACTTATGTGTGTGTACTTATGTGTGTGTGCACTTGTGCACTTATGTGTGTGTACTTATGTGTGTGTGCACTTGTGCACTTACGTGTGTGTACTTGTGCACTTACGTGTGTGTACTTGTGCACTTACGTGTGTGTACTTGTGCACTTACGTGTGTGTACTTGTGCACTTACGTGTGTGTGTGTGTACTTGTGCACTTACGTGTGTGTGTACTTGTGCACTTAGGTGTGTGAATGTGAGTGTACTTGTGCACTTACGTGTGTGTGTACTTGTGCACTTACGTGTGTGTGTGTACTTGTGCACTTACGTGTGTGTGTGTACTTGTGCACTTACGTGTGTGTGTGTACTTGTGCACTTACGTGTGTGTGTGTACTTGTGCACTTACGTGTGTGTGTGTACTTGTGCACTTACGTGTGTGTACTTGTGCACTTACGTGTGTGTACTTGTGCACTTACGTGTGTGTGTGTACTTGTGCACTTACGTGTGTGTGTGTACTTGTGCACTTACGTGTGTGTATGTGAGTGTACTTGTGCACTTACGTGTGTGTACTTGTGCACTTACGTGTGTGCACTTGTGCACTTACGTGTGTGCACTTACGTGTGTGCACTTGTGCACTTACGTGTGTGCACTTACGTGTGTGCACTTGTGCACTTACGTGTGTGCACTTGTGCACTTACGTGTGTGCACTTGTGCACTTACGTGTGTGCACTTACGTGTGTGCACTTGTGCACTTACGTGTGTGCACTTGTGCACTTACGTGTGTGTGTGCACTTGTGCACTTATGTGTGTGTACTTATGTGTGTGTGTACTTGTGCACTTACGTGTGTGTACTTGTGCACTTACGTGTGTGTGTGTACTTGTGCACTTACGTGTGTGTGTGTACTTGTGCACTTACGTGTGTGTATGTGAGTGTACTTGTGCACTTACGTGTGTGTACTTGTGCACTTACGTGTGTGCACTTGTGCACTTACGTGTGTGCACTTACGTGTGTGCACTTGTGCACTTACGTGTGTGCACTTACGTGTGTGCACTTGTGCACTTACGTGTGTGCACTTGTGCACTTACGTGTGTGCACTTGTGCACTTACGTGTGTGCACTTACGTGTGTGCACTTGTGCACTTACGTGTGTGCACTTGTGCACTTACGTGTGTGTGTGCACTTGTGCACTTATGTGTGTGTACTTATGTGTGTGTGTACTTGTGCACTTACGTGTGTGTACTTGTGCACTTACGTGTGTGTGTGTACTTGTGCACTTACGTGTGTGTATGTGAGTGTACTTGTGCACTTACGTGTGTGTACTTGTGCACTTACGTGTGTGCACTTGTGCACTTACGTGTGTGCACTTACGTGTGTGCACTTGTGCACTTACGTGTGTGCACTTACGTGTGTGCACTTGTGCACTTACGTGTGTGCACTTACGTGTGTGCACTTGTGCACTTACGTGTGTGCACTTACGTGTGTGCACTTGTGCACTTACGTGTGTGCACTTACGTGTGTGCACTTGTGCACTTACGTGTGTGCACTTGTGCACTTACGTGTGTGTGTGCACTTGTGCACTTATGTGTGTGTACTTATGTGTGTGTGCACTTGTGCACTTACGTGTGTGTACTTGTGCACTTACGTGTGTGTGTGTACTTGTGCACTTATGTGTGTGTGTACTTGTGCACTTACGTGTGTGTATGTGAGTGTACTTGTGCACTTACGTGTGTGCACTTGTGCACTTACGTGTGTGCACTTGTGCACTTACGTGTGTGCACTTGTGCACTTACGTGTGTGCACTTGTGCACTTACGTGTGTGCACTTGTGCACTTATGTGTGTGTACTTGTGCACTTACATGTACTTGTGCACTTATGTGTGTGTGCACTTGTGCACTTACGTGTGTGTACTTGTGCACTTACGTGTGTGTGTGTGTGTACTTGTGCACTTACACGTGTGTGTACTTGTGCACTTACACGTGTGTGTACTTGTGCACTTACACGTGTGTGTGTGTGTGCGCAGGACTTGGTGTAATAACCAAGGTATAGTTACATTCAGATAAGATTTCTAATTCCTTGACACAACACAAAAATCTATAGCTATAATAAATTATATAAAATGATGCAACTCTACATTATAAGAAAAGTTTGAAAGACATTAAATGGACATGAATCGCCACATTTTCCTTTTGTGATTCAGGTAGAACATACAATTTAAAATAAAAACTTTCCAATTTATACATTTTGCTTCAGTCTCTTAGTATCCTTTCTTGAAGGAGCAGCTTTGCACTACTGTGAGCTAGCTGGACATATCAGTAAGCCAATGACAATAGACATAGGTGCAGCTAGCTCCCAGCTCCTAAACCTACCTAGGTATCATCCTTTTCAGCAAAAGGATATCAATACAAATGAGCAAATTAGATAATAGAAATAAATTAGAAAGTTGTTTAAAATTGTATGTTGTATCCGTATCACAAAATTATTTTTCTCCAACATAGGTGTGTCCGGTCCACGGCGTCATCCTTACTTGTGGGATATTCTCTTCCCCAACAGGAAATGGCAAAGAGCCCAGCAAAGCTGGTCACATGATCCCTCCTAGGCTCCGCCTACCCCAGTCATTCTCTTTGCCGTTGTACAGGCAACATCTCCACGGAGATGGCTTAGAGTTTTTTAGTGTTTAACTGTAGTTTTTATTATTACAATCAAGAGTTTGTTATTTTAAAATAGTGCTGGTATGTACTATTTACTCAGAAACAGAAAAGAGATGAAGATTTCTGTTTGTATGAGGAAAATGATTTTAGCAACCGTTACTAAAATCCATGGCTGTTCAACACAGGACTGTTGAGAGGAATTAACTTCAGTTGGGGGAACAGTGAGCAGTCTCTTGCTGCTTGAGGTATGACACATTCTAACAAGACGATGTAATGCTGGAAGCTGTCATTTTCCCTATGGGATCCGGTAAGCCATGTTTATTAAGATTGTAAATAAGGGCTTCACAAGGGCTTATTAAGACTGTAGACTTTTTCTGGGCTAAATCGATTCATTATTAACACATATTTAGCCTTGAGGAATCATTTAATCTGGGTATTTTGATAAGATTATATCGGCAGGCACTTTTTTAGACACCTTTCTCTTTAGGGGCTTTCCCAAATCATAGGCAGAGCCTCATTTTCGCGCCGGTGTTGCGCACTTGTTTTTGAGAGGCATGACATGCAGTCGCATGTGTGAGGAGCTCTGATACATAGAAAAGACTTTCTGAAGGCGTCATTTGGTATTGTATTCCCCTTTGGGCTTGGTTGGGTCTCAGCAAAGCAGACACCAGGGACTGTAAAGGGGTTAAAGTTAAAAACGGCTCCGGTTCCGTTATTTTAAGGGTTAAAGCTTCCAAATTTGGTGTGCAATACTTTTAAGGTTTTAAGACCCTGTGGTGAAATTTTGGTGAATTTTGAACAATTCCTTCATATTTTTTCGCAATTGCAGTAATAAAGTGTGTTCAGTTTAAAATTTAAAGTGACAGTAACGGTTTTATTTTAAAACGTTTTTTGTACTTTGTTATCAAGTTTATGCCTGTTTAACATGTCTGAACTACCAGATAGACTGTGTTCTGAATGTGGGGAAGCCAGAGTTCCTTCTCATTTAAATAAATGTGATTTATGTGACAATGACAATGATGCCCAAGATGATTCCTCAAGTGAGGGGAGTAAGCATGGTACTGCATCATTCCCTCCTTCGTCTACACGAGTCTTGCCCACTCAGGAGGCCCCTAGTACATCTAGCGCGCCAATACTCCTTACTATGCAACAATTAACGGCTGTAATGGATAATTCTGTCAAAAACATTTTAGCCAAAATGCACACTTATCAGCGTAAGCGCGACTGCTCTGTTTTAGATACTGAAGAGCATGACGACGCTGATAATAATGGTTCTGAAGGGCCCCTAAACCAGTCTGATGGGGCCAGGGAGGTTTTGTCTGAGGGAGAAATTACTGATTCAGGGAACATTTCTCAACAAGCTGAACCTGATGTGATTACGTTTAAATTTAAGTTGGAACATCTCCGCATTCTGCTTAAGGAGGTATTATCCACTCTGGATGATTGTGACAAGTTGGTCATCCCAGAGAAACTATGTAAAATGGACAAGTTCCTAGAGGTCCCGGGGCTCCCAGAAGCTTTTCCTATACCCAAGCGGGTGGCGGACATTGTAAATAAAGAATGGGAAAGGCCCGGTATTCCTTTCGTCCCTCCCCCCATATTTAAAAAATTGTTTCCTATGGTCGACCCCAGAAAGGACTTATGGCAGACAGTCCCCAAGGTCGAGGGAGCGGTTTCCACTTTAAACAAACGCACCACTATACCCATAGAAGATAGTTGTGCTTTCAAAGATCCTATGGATAAAAAAATTAGAAGGTTTACTTAAAAAGATGTTTGTTCAGCAGGGTTACCTTCTACAACCAATTTCATGCATTGTCCCTGTCGCTACAGCCGTGTGTTTCTGGTTCGATGAGCTGGTAAAGGCGGTCGATAGTGATTCTCCTCCTTATGAGGAGATTATGGACAGAATCAATGCTCTCAAATTGGCTAATTCTTTCACCCTAGACGCCACTTTGCAATTGGCTAGGTTAGCGGCTAAGAATTCTGGGTTTGCTATTGTGGCGCGCAGAGCGCTTTGGTTGAAATCTTGGTCAGCTGATGCGTCTTCCAAGAACAAGCTACTTAACATTCCTTTCAAGGGGAAAACGCTGTTTGGCCCTGACTTGAAAGAGATTATCTCTGATATCACTGGGGGTAAGGGCCATGCCCTTCCTCAGGATCGGCCTTTCAAGGCCAAAAATAAACCTAATTTTCGTCCCTTTCGTAGAAACGGACCAGCCCAAAGTGCTACGTCCTCTAAGCAAGAGGGTAATACTTCTCAAGCCAAGCCAGCTTGGAGACCAATGCAAGGCTGGAACAAGGGAAAGCAGGCCAAGAAACCTGCCACTGCTACCAAGACAGCATGAAATGTTGGCCCCCGATCCGGGACCGGATCTGG
Source organism: Bombina bombina (assembly GCF_027579735.1). Taxonomy (NCBI): domain Eukaryota; kingdom Metazoa; phylum Chordata; class Amphibia; order Anura; family Bombinatoridae; genus Bombina; species Bombina bombina. Next base: position 24,947,066 of record NC_069507.1, on the reverse strand, counting down.
TGGGGGGCAGACTCTCTCTCTTCGCTCGGGCTTGGGCAAGAGATGTTCTGGATCCTTGGGCGCTAGAAATAGTCTCCCAAGGTTATCTTCTGGAATTCAAGGGGCTTCCCCCAAGGGGGAGGTTCCACAGGTCTCAGTTGTCTTCAGACCACATAAAAAGACAGGCATTCTTACGTTGTGTAGAAGACCTGTTAAAAATGGGAGTGATTCATCCTGTTCCATTAGGAGAACAAGGGATGGGGTTCTACTCCAATCTGTTCATAGTTCCCAAAAAAGAGGGAACGTTCAGACCAATCTTAGATCTCAAGATCTTAAACAAGTTTCTCAAGGTTCCATCGTTCAAAATGGAAACCATTCGAACAATTCTTCCTTCCATCCAGGAAGGTCAATTCATGACCACGGTGGATTTAAAGGATGCGTATCTACATATTCCTATCCACAAGGAACATCATCGGTTCCTAAGGTTCGCATTCCTGGACAAGCATTACCAGTTCGTGGCGCTTCCTTTCGGATTAGCCACTGCTCCAAGGATTTTCACAAAGGTACTAGGGTCCCTTCTAGCTGTGCTAAGACCAAGGGGCATTGCTGTAGTACCTTACTTGGACGACATTCTGATTCAAGCGTCGTCCCTTCCTCAAGCAAAGGCTCACACGGACATTGTCCTGGCCTTTCTCAGATCTCACGGATGGAAAGTGAACGTGGAAAAGAGTTCTCTATCTCCGTCAACAAGGGTTCCCTTCTTGGGGACAATAATAGACTCCTTAGAAATGAGGATTTTTCTGACAGAGGCCAGAAAAACAAAACTTCTAGACTCTTGTCGGATACTTCATTCCGTTCCTCTTCCTTCCATAGCGCAGTGCATGGAAGTGATAGGTTTGATGGTAGCGGCAATGGACATAGTTCCTTTTGCGCGCATTCATCTAAGACCATTACAACTGTGCATGCTCAGTCAGTGGAATGGGGACTATACAAACTTGTCTCCGAGGATACAAGTAAATCAGAGGACCAGAGACTCACTCCGTTGGTGGCTGTCCCTGGACAACCTGTCACAAGGGATGACCTTCCGCAGACCAGAGTGGGTCATTGTCACGACCGACGCCAGTCTGATGGGCTGGGGCGCGGTCTGGGGATCCCTGAAAGCTCAGGGTCTTTGGTCTCGGGAAGAATCTCTTCTACCGATAAATATTCTGGAACTGAGAGCGATATTCAATGCTCTCAAGGCTTGGCCTCAGCTAGCGAGGGCCAAGTTCATACGGTTTCAATCAGACAACATGACAACTGTTGCGTACATCAACCATCAGGGGGGAACAAGGAGTTCCCTGGCGATGGAAGAAGTGACCAAAATCATTCTATGGGCGGAGTCTCACTCCTGCCACCTGTCTGCTATCCACATCCCAGGAGTGGAAAATTGGGAAGCGGATTTTCTGAGTCGTCAGACATTGCATCCGGGGGAGTGGGAACTCCATCCGGAAATCTTTGCCCAAGTCACTCAACTGTGGGGCATTCCAGACATGGATCTGATGGCCTCTCGTCAGAACTTCAAAGTTCCTTGCTACGGGTCCAGATCCAGGGATCCCAAGGCGGCTCTAGTGGATGCACTAGTAGCACCTTGGACCTTCAAACTAGCTTATGTATTCCCGCCGTTTCCTCTCATCCCCAGGCTGGTAGCCAGGATCAATCAGGAAAGGGCGTCGGTGATCTTGATAGCTCCTGCGTGGCCACGCAGGACTTGGTATGCAGATCTGGTGAATATGTCATCGGCTCCACCATGGAAGCTACCTTTGAGACGAGACCTTCTTGTTCAAGGTCCGTTCGAACATCCGAATCTGGTCTCACTCCAGCTGACTGCTTGGAGATTGAACGCTTGATCTTATCGAAGCGAGGGTTCTCAGATTCTGTTATCGATACTCTTGTTCAGGCCAGAAAGCCTGTAACTAGAAAGATTTACCACAAAATTTGGAAAAAATATATCTGTTGGTGTGAATCTAAAGGATTCCCTTGTGACAAGGTTAAGATTCCTAAGATTCTATCCTTCCTTCAAGAAGGATTGGAAAAAGGATTATCTGCAAGTTCCCTGAAGGGACAGATTTCTGCCTTGTCTGTGTTACTTCACAAAAAGCTGGCAGCTGTGCCAGATGTTCAAGCCTTTGTTCAGGCTCTGGTTAGAATCAAGCCTGTTTACAAACCTTTGACTCCTCCTTGGAGTCTCAACTTAGTTCTTTCAGTTCTTCAGGGGGTTCCGTTTGAACCCTTACATTCCGTTGATATTAAGTTATTATCTTGGAAAGTTTTGTTTTTGGTTGCAATTTCTTCTGCTAGAAGAGTTTCAGAATTATCTGCTCTGCAGTGTTCTCCTCCTTATCTGGTGTTCCATGCAGATAAGGTGGTTTTACGTACTAAACCTGGTTTTCTTCCAAAAGTTGTTTCTAACAAAAACATTAACCAGGAGATTATCGTACCTTCTCTGTGTCCGAAACCAGTTTCGAAGAAGGAACGTTTGTTGCACAACTTGGATGTTGTTCGCGCTCTAAAATTCTATTTAGATGCTACAAAGGATTTTAGACAAACATCTTCCTTGTTTGTTGTTTATTCCGGTAAAAGGAGAGGTCAAAAAGCAACTTCTACCTCTCTCTCTTTTTGGATTAAAAGCATCATCAGATTGGCTTACGAGACTGCTGGACGGCAGCCTCCCGAAAGAATCACAGCTCATTCCACTAGGGCTGTGGCTTCCACATGGGCCTTCAAGAACGAGGCTTCTGTTGATCAGATATGTAGGGCAGCGACTTGGTCTTCACTGCACACTTTTACCAAATTTTACAAGTTTGATACTTTTGCTTCTTCTGAGGCTATTTTTGGGAGAAAGGTTTTGCAAGCCGTGGTGCCTTCCATCTAGGTGACCTGATTTGCTCCCTCCCATCATCCGTGTCCTAAAGCTTTGGTATTGGTTCCCACAAGTAAGGATGACGCCGTGGACCGGACACACCTATGTTGGAGAAAACAGAATTTATGTTTACCTGATAAATTACTTTCTCCAACGGTGTGTCCGGTCCACGGCCCGCCCTGGTTTTTTAATCCGGTCTGATAATTTATTTTCTTTAACTACAGTCACCACGGTATCATATGGTTTCTCCTATGCAAATATTCCTCCTTAACGTCGGTCGAATGACTGGGGTAGGCGGAGCCTAGGAGGGATCATGTGACCAGCTTTGCTGGGCTCTTTGCCATTTCCTGTTGGGGAAGAGAATATCCCACAAGTAAGGATGACGCCGTGGACCGGACACACCGTTGGAGAAAGTAATTTATCAGGTAAACATAAATTCTGTTTTTTTGGAGGGTTTTATGTCCTTTTTAAACGCCTCTTGCTTTTGTGTAAAAATGTTCTTTGTCCCACACTAGAAAGGGCAAAAAGCAAATTCTGTAACCTGCAAATTTAGACGAGTCACAGCATTTTGAAATCCTAAATTACAGGTTTAGCTTTGTCTAGGGGCAGTGGGACAAAGCACAGTTTTATTGTTTTTTCTTCTTTTACAAATCAAGAACTATAGAACAGACACACACAGGTATAAGTCTTATTTGATAACAAACAAGAGTATCTGCATTACACAGAACCTTATGACTACCATTGTAAAACCCTGTAATACACAGATAATAGAAAATATCAGCTGCAGAAGCCCCCACAACAGATTTCCTTCTTGTGTTCTGTACTGACTTGTTGCAAGAGCCGACATACCCAGCTGATTATCTGACCTAATCTCATTGTCACTTGGGTCAGGCTCACAATAAAATAACTTCAAAGAGGGTCTCCTACTTCATAAAAGCCTGAGATTAGCAGGTTTTTGTTTATTAGCAACAGCCGAGGATTCACTCAAAACTGCTGTTGGCCTTGTGGTTGATCTTGCTACAAAGAACTTTTTTTATGACCCTTTTAATAGGATATCTAGATAGGCTGATTTGAGAGAGGGGTAAAACTTGAAGGATGATCAGTTACAAGTAGGGACTTTTGTGTTGGTTGTTAAATGGAAAACACACTGAGCTAGCAATGTATCTACTTAGTGTATATAGTTACTTATTTATATAGAAATATAAGGGGTGAAGCTATATTTTACCATAAGGATTTATTCCCACTTTTTCCTTGAAAATGCCCAGTTAGTTTATGGGGGGAGAAAATTTCACATTAACTTGATATAAAGCTCAGACTGTAATTCCACATAAAATATTTAATTATGAAAAGTAAGAAATATTTCTTAATTTCTCACCTTTCCTGTATTTAAAAGGACAAACATATTTTTTTTTTTTTTTTTTTTTTTCATTTAAACAGAAATATAAAGGAAAGTTGTTTAAACTTTGTTCTAATATCGAAGCTTGTTTAATGGGACAGTCTACACAAGAATTGGAATTGCTTTAAAAGCTAGATAATCCGTTTATTACCCATTCTCCAGTTTTGCATAACCAACGCTGTTATATTAATGTACTTTTTACCTCTGTGATTACCTTGTATCTAAACCTCTTTTGACAGCCCAATGATCACATGACTTTATTTATTGACTTACATTTTGTACTGTTGTGCTAACTCTTAAATAACTCCACAGGCGTGAACACAATGTTATCTGTAAGACCCACATGAACTAGCAGTCTCCTGTTGGGAAAAGCTAATAATAAAGAATGTGATAAGAGGCTGTCTGTAGTGGCTTAGAAACAGGCAGAAATGTAGAGGTTTAAATGTTATAATGTATATTAATATAACCATGTTTTTTTGTGCTGAGCTGGGGAATGGGTAGTAAAGGAGTTGCCTTTCTTTTTTTTTTTTTCTTTTTTTTTTTTAACAATTTTAGTGCTGACTGTCCCTTTAAACTTATCTGTACCAGCTACTGGTCCGGAGCTGAATATGACCTGTCACGAGCGGCTATGTACATATGGTGCCCCTGATTAGTTCAGCAACCATGGAAAACCAGTAGTATTTACAACTGTATGACCTAGCGTCCCTTTTGACTTTCATGAGTAAGAGGCTCCACTTAAGTAAATTTAATTGATGGATTCTAGATACATGTACAAAAATGATGTATAGTTGGTACGTGTGTGTATGTGTGAGAGAGAGAAACCGAGAGAACGACAAAGAAAGAAACAGAGATTCTTTATTTGTATTTATTATCCCTGGAATCACTCTGTCGTTCTCACATTTTTCTTCCTTTCCTAGAGCACTACTTACTAGTAAAGTGTTTTGCTTTGGCTGTGGTATTGTAAATCCACTTCTTCATTCTGGTTTCTAAACATAACTCTCTCTTGCCAAGCTGCGACTCATCTGATCCGGGCAGGAAGAGAGTGCTGGTTATTGTCAGACCGTTTAATCCTTGAAATATTCACATTACAAAAATGTGAGCACTGCAAACACGGATAGTTTAGTGTGTTATTTAGTTACCATGGTTCATTCTATTTTTGGAATTTCTTAAGAAATAAATTGATGTTGGTAGGTAAGTTAGCGCTCTCTGTCTAAGCAAAAGTTTTTTTTATTTTTTTTCTCTTCTGCGCAAATAGTTCCAAAACTAAGAATCCATCACTGTGTAGCTGTAATGTATAACAAATACAGATAGTAATAAAAACACAATAAATTTGCCTGACAAGAACAAATGGGAAGAAACAATACGGTTCTCAGTTTAAGGGAAAGTCAAAATGAAACTTTCATAATTCAGATAGAGAATACAATTTAATAAAACTTTCTAATTTACTTGTATTATATAATTTGTCTCGTTCTCTTGGTATCCTTTGTTTTATCCTATGTAGGTAGGGTCAAGCGTAGTAGTACACAAAATACCTCATTAGTGCATTGCTGCTGCTTCAACAAAGGATACCAAGAAAATAAAACAAATGTGAAATAAAGAGAAATTGAAAAGTTGTTTAAAATAACGTGTATCTAAGTTTTGAGAAAATGGCGTTATGTCCCTTTTGATGTCTAACCATAAAGATCTCAGGCAGAACTATTAATAAGCCCCTCCCACTACCGCCCTCTGCTGTTCTTGGGCTGTTAGTCTCCTCTTCCTTCTATACCACGCAACACCCTATAACCAATCGCTAACTAAATCTGGCTGCATTCATCTGGTAGCATCTCCAAAACAGATGTCGTCAGAACAGTCACTCATTATTTCCCACCTTGACTGCTGTAACACTTTACTAAATAGACTTGCTGCCCTTTTGCTGCATTGGAAAGAAAAAATAGTTGCAGGGCCTTGATATTGCAGGGATACACAGTCACTCCTGAAAATTATTTTTGGTTCCCTTTGCTATGGCTAGTCAGAATCTACATTTATGGTGACATGTGAGACTCACTGTAGCATTGCCCTATACACAGATAATCTCAGTATAACTACAGTATGCACTCCTGGTCTCCTGTCCCTCTGTGGGTGACACGTGAGACTTACTGTAGCATTTCCCTATACACACACAGATAATCTCAGTATAACTACAGTATGCACTCCTGGTCTCCTGTCCCTCTGGGGGTGACACGTGAGACTTATTGTAGCATTTCCCTATACACAGATCATCTCAGTATAACTACAGTATGCACTCCTGGTCTCCTGTCCCTCTGGATGTGACGTGAGATTCACTATAGAGTTGCCTATAGTTTGCACTACAGGTTTCCTGATCCTTAGGGAGCGAGATGGGGAGACTCACTATAGCACTGCCCTATACGCAGACAATCTGTGAGACTCACTATAGCACTGCCCTATGCACCGACAATCTGTGAGACTCGCTATTGCACTGCCCTATACACCGACAATCTGTGAGACTCGCTATTGCACTGCCCTATACACCGACAATCTGTGAGACTCACTATAGCACTGCCCTATACAACGACAATCTGTGAGACTTACTATAGCACTGCCCTATACACCGGCAATCTGTGAGACTCACTATAGCACTGCCCTATACACCGGCAATCTAGGAGACTCACTATAGCACTGCCCTATACACCGGCAATCTAGGAGACTCACTATAGCACTGCCCTATACACCGACAATCTGTGAGACTCACTATAGCACTGCCCTATACACCGACAATCTCTGGGGGGTATGCGAGACTCACTATAGCACTGCCCTATATACCGACAATCTGTGAGACTCACTATAGCACTGCCCTATACACCGACAATCTGCGAGACTCACTATACACCGACAATCTGTGAGACTCACTATAGCACTGCCCTATACACCGACAATCTGCGAGACTCACTATACACCGGCAATCTGTGAGACTCACTATAGCACTGCCCTATACACCGACAATCTCTGGGGGGTATGCGAGACTCACTATAGCACTGCCCTATATACCGACAATCTGTGAGACTCACTATAGCACTGCCCTATACACCGACAATCTGTGAGACTCACTATAGCACTGCCCTATACACCGACAATCTGTGAGACTCACTATAGCACTGCCCTATACACCGACAATCTGTGAGACTCACTATAGCACTGCCCTATACACCGACAATCTGTGAGACTCACTATAGCACTGCCCTATACACCGACAATCTGTGAGACTCACTATAGCACTGCCCTATACACCGACAATCTGTGAGACTCACTATAGCACTGCCCTATTCACCGACAATCTGTGAGACTCCCTATGGCACTGCCCTATTCGCCGACAATCTGTGAGACTCACTATAGCACTGCCCTATACGCCGGCAATCTATGAGACTCACTATAGCACTGCCCTATATGCCGGCAATCTATGAGACTCACTATAGCACTGCCCTATACACCGACAATCTCTGGGGGGTATGTGAGACTCACTATAGCATTGTCATTAATAACCTCTCTGCTTGTCAGCATCTGTTTTTGAGCCATAGTAATCTGCATCCCATTTTGCCAATGATCAAATCATCAATTAAGTAATCCCCTCACCTGTCTAGACCACCCCAATTCGCTCCTGTGGGAGTGAGGTCCTGACCTCCACCTGTAGCAGTACCTTGCAATTTTGTTGTATTTTAATGATATATTTAATGTAATGTAGACTGCTGCATAATATTTAGTAAAGAAAGTAGTATTGTGGAAATATGTTGAGACTAAATAATAGTTATATATTGTCCTTTGTTTTTATGCATGCAATTTTATTTTTTAAATGTAACGTTTTTTTTGTGTGTGTTTTTTTTTTTTGCAGATATGCAATGGCACTATCGAATAACCACATCTGCCCAGTCTCAAACTGGTAAGACTCAATTATTCTTGTCTACATGCACATAAATAAGTTCATAAAGTTTGAAATGTCTGTTAAACTCTCAAAACATTTTGCCAGTAATGAAAAAACTAATTCTGTTGTATTGTCTGAAATTGTGAATATGTGATTTAGTATCTATTTTATATAAATAAAAATATAGTTAATGGCAATAATGCTTGTATGAACTGAGAACTGAAGTTCAGATTATGTTTTTAAAGGGATAGAAAGTGGAAACTGAAATGTGCACCGGTGCATTTAAATTTTAAATAGAAACATTTTTGCAATATATTTCCATTAACAAAAATACTTCTAGTAAACATTACTTTTTTTTTATTAGACATAAGCACAAATGAGATATATATATATATATATATATATATATATATATATATATATATATATATATATATATATATATATATATATATATATATATATATATATATATATATATATATATATATATATATATATATATATATATATATATATATATATATATATATATATATACATACACACACACACACACTATGAGACACACACACACACACACTATGAGACAGTCTTCGCTGGTGTTTGAATACTGGTACTGGCACTCGTTGCATATTTATTATTTTATCAGTTATTTGTAGAGCGCTATAAACCTAGGTATAATATGGGAGACAAATGGGTAAAGGGTCCTGCCAAGACTTGCACTGTTGTAAATCAGCTCTCATGAAGGTGATCTACAAACAGCTGGGCTTTTAGGCTTCCATGCTAAGGGGTTCAAGGATTGGAGGAAGAGAGGGCAGGGCGTTCAACAGTATCAAAGGCTACAGTCAGATCGCGATGGATTAACATTTGATTTTGCTGTAAGTAGGTCAATGTGTGTACGCCGCTGAAAAGAGTAATTAACTTTGAATACTGATCCTCTAGTCACACCTAGCATATGTGCATATGCCACTGAAACAATAACTTTGAAGCATTTTTGCCTATGGAATTAAATAGCAAAAATGCTTCTATTTAAAACCTGAAATGCACTCATTGCCTTTTAACCTCTATATGGAGTGTGGGTTGGACAAGCACAATTTTATAGCAAAAGCAAAATATTTATTCATTTTATAGTTAAATATATTCAAGTGCAATTTTATTTTCATTAGTTAATTGATGGGCAATTCAATTTTGAGTTTTAATATAAGTAAATATGCATTCTCCATTGATTTGCTAATAATTTTGGTTGCTTCTTTAATTTTCCTTTTGAGTTAGAGATGTACTGGGTGCATTTGTGGTCATTTATCCTCGTGTGCTGTGTGTGTGTGGGACAGAGCAAAAGGTCATCCTTAAACAAGGAGTCACATTGTTAGGGTCTTGTTGTTATCTTGATATATAGGTCAAATATTATATAAGTAAGTCATTCTTGTGATCACTGTACTGGGAGATTTGTAATGGTTTTTATGCTACAATGTCATTTGTTGTAGCTTTATTTAAACATTATAACAAATAATATATTTTTATAAATTGAAGGTGTTTATGGTTTTATATAAAACATTTTTCTTTTTTAAGACACGATGAGTCCACAGATCATCTTAATTACTAATGGGATATTCACCTCCTGGTCAGCAGGAGGAGGCAAAGAGCACCACAGCAGAGCTGTTAAATAGCTCCTCCCTTCCCTCCCACTCCAGTCATTCTCTTTGCCTACGTTAGTGATAGGAAGAGGTAAAGTGAAGTGTTAGTTTAGGTTCTTCAATCAAGTGTTTATTATTTTTAAAGTAGTGCCAGAGAGTGCTACTTTGTTCTGGGGTGTAGCCATAGTCCATATCAGTCTCTACAGTAGAGCTTTGGTGGCTTTAGAGCAATGGGAACTTATGGGACATAATTCTCACTGCGCCTCCCATATTTCTGCTGCCCTATTTCCTGAGGTACTCACTGACTCAGCATTTGTTTCTTTCTCAGGCCAATGTGAGGGAGAGGACCTCTCAACAACAGGCAGTGTTTAAGGTAAGTGCTACCTTTCTGGGATATAAGGAGTCTCAGTATAGCACTATGGTACATAAAGGGTTAATGGTAAAACCTGTTTCTTTCATGTAATTAACAAGAGTCCATGAGCTAGTGACGTATGGGATATACATTCCTACCAGGAGGGGCAAAGTTTCCCAAACCTTAAAATGCCTATAAATACACCCCTCACCACACCCACAAATCAGTTTTACAAACTTTGCCTCCAAGGGAGGTGGTGAAGTAAGTTTGTGCTAGATTCTACGTTGATATGCGCTCCGCAGCAAGTTGGAGCCCGGTTTTCCTCTCAGCGTGCAGTGAATGTCAGAGGGATGTGAGGAGAGTATTGCCTATTGAATGCAGTGATCTCCTTCTACGGGGTCTATTTCATAAGGTTCTCTGTTATCGGTCGTAGAGATTCATCTCTTACCTCCCTTTTCAGATCGACGATATACTCTTATATTTACCATTTCCTCTACTGATTCTCGTTTCAGTACTGGTTTGGCTTTCTACAAACATGTAGATGAGTGTCCTGGGGTAAGTAAGTCTTATTTTCTGTGACACTCTAAGCTATGGTTGGGCACTTTTATTTATAAAGTTCTAAATATATGTATTCAAACATTTATTTGCCTTGACTCAGAATGTTCAACTTTCCTTATTTCCAGACAGTCAGTTTCATATTTGGGATTATGCTTTAAATTATCATATTTTGTCTTACCTCAAAAATTTGACTTTTTTCCCTGTGGGCTGTTAGGCTCGCGGGGGCTGAAAATGCTTCATTTTATTGCGTCATTTTTGGCGCGGATTTTTTTGGCGCAAAAATTCATTTCCGTTTCCGGCGTCATACGTGTCGCCGGAAGTTGCGTCATTTTTTGACGTTATTTTGCGCCAAAAATGTCGGCGTTCCGGATGTGGCGTCATTTTTGGCGCCAAAAGCATTTAGGCGCCAAATAATGTGGGCGTCTTATTTGGCGCCAAAAAATATGGGCGTCGCTTTTGTCTCCACATTATTTCAGTCTCATTTTCATTTGCTTCTGGTTGCTAGAAGCTTGATGTTTGGCATTTTTTTCCCATTCCTGAAACTGTCTTATAAGGAATTTGATTTATTTTGCTTTATATGTTGTTTTTTCTCTTACATATTGCAAGATGTCTCACGTTGCATCTGAGCCAGAAGATACTACAGGAAAACCACTGCCTGCTGGATCTACCAAAGCTAAGTGTATCTGCTGTAAACTTTTGGTAGCTATTTCTCCAGCTGTTGTTTGTATTAATTGTCATGACAAACTTGTTAAAGCAGATAATATTTCCTTTAGTGATGTACCATTGCCTGTTGCAGTTCCCTCAACATCTAAGGTGCAGAATGTTCCTGATAACATAAGAGATTTTGTTTCTGAATCCATAAAGAAGGCTTTGTCTGTTATTTCTCCTTCTAGTAAACGTAAAAAGTCTTTTAAATCTTCTCTCTCTACAGATGAATTTTTAAATGAACACCATCATTCTGATTCTTTGGACTCTTCTAGTTCAGAGGATTCTGTCTCAGAGATTGATGCTGATAAATCTTCATATTTATTTAAGATGGAATTTATTCGCTCTTTACTTAAAGAAGTACTAATTGCTTTAGAAATAGAGGATTCTAGTCCTCTTGATACTAATTCTATACGTTTGGATAAGGTTTTTAAAGCTCCTGCGGTTATTCCAGAAGTCTTTCCTGTTCCTAATGCTATTTCTGCAGTAATTGCTAAGGAATGGGATAAATTGGGTAATTCATTTACTCCTTCTAAACGTTTTAAGCAATTATATCCTGTTCCGCCTGACAGGTTAGAATTTTGGGACAAAATCCCTAAAGTTGATGGGGCTATTTCTACCCTTGCTAAACGTACTACCATTCCTACGTCAGATGGTACCTCGTTTAAGGATCCTTTAGATAGAAAAATTGAATCTTTTCTAAGAAAAGCTTATCTATGTTCAGGTAATCTTCTTAGACCTGCTATATCATTGGCTGATGTTGCTGCAGCTTCAACTTTTTGGTTGGAAACTCTAGCGCAACAAGTTTCAAATCGTGATTCTCATGATATTATTATTCTTCTCCAGCATGCTAATAATTTCATCTGTGATGCCATTTTTGATATTATTAGAGTTGATGTTAGATTTATGTCTCTGGCTATCTTAGCCAGAAGAGCTTTATGGCTTAAGACTTGGAATGCTGATATGGCTTCTAAATCAACTCTACTTTCCATTTCTTTCCAGGGAAACAAATTATTTGGTTCTCAGTTGGATTCTATTATTTCAACTGTTACTGGTGGGAAAGGAACTTTTTTACCACAGGATAAAAAATCTAAAGGTAAAAACAGGGCTAACAATCGTTTTCGTTCCTTTCGTTTCAACAAAGAACAAAAGCCTGATCCTTCGTCCTCAGGAGCAGTTTCAGTTTGGAAACCATCTCCAGTCTGGAATAAATCCAAGCCTGCTAGAAAGGCAAAGCCTGCTTCTAAGTTCACATGAAGGTACGGCCCTCATTCCAGTTCAGCTGGTAGGGGGCAGGTTACGTTTTTTCAAAGAAATTTGGATCAAATCTGTTCACAATCTTTGGATTCAGAACATTGTTTCAGAAGGGTACAGAATTGGTTTCAAGATGAGACCTCCTGCAAAGAGATTTTTTCTTTCCCATGTCCCAGTAAATCCAGTGAAAGCTCAAGCATTTCTGAATTGTGTTTCAGATCTAGAGTTGGCTGGAGTAATTATGCCAGTTCCAGTTCCGGAACAGGGGATGGGGTTTTATTCAAATCTCTTCATTGTACCAAAGAAGGAGAATTCCTTCAGACCAGTTCTGGATCTAAAATTATTGAATCGTTATGTAAGGATACCAACGTTCAAGATGGTAACTGTAAGGACTATATTGCCTTTTGTTCAGCAAGGGAATTATATGTCCACAATAGATTTACAGGATGCATATCTGCATATTCCGATTCATCCAGATCATTATCAGTTCCTGAGATTCTCTTTTCTAGACAAGCATTACCAATTTGTGGCTCTACCGTTTGGCCTTGCTACAGCTCCAAGAATTTTCACAAAGATTCTCGGTGCCCTTCTGTCTGTAATCAGAGAACAGGGTATTGTGGTATTTCCTTATTTGGACGATATCTTGGTACTTGCTCCGTCTTTACATTTAGCAGAGTCTCATACGAATCGACTTGTGTTGTTTCTTCAAGATCATGGTTGGAGGATCAATTTACCAAAAAGTTCTTTGATTCCTCAAACAAGGGTAACCTTTCTGGGTTTCCAGATAGATTCAGTGTCCATGACTCTGTCTTTAACAGACAAGAGACGTCTAAAATTGATTACAGCTTGTCGAAACCTTCAGTCACAATCATTCCCTTCGGTAGCCTTATGCATGGAAATTCTAGGTCTTATGACTGCTGCATCGGACGCGATCCCCTTTGCTCGTTTTCACATGCGACCTCTTCAGCTCTGTATGCTGAACCAATGGTGCAGGGATTACACGAAGATATCTCAATTAATATCTTTAAAACCGATTGTTCGACACTCTCTAACGTGGTGGACAAATCACCATCGTTTAATTCAGGGGGCTTCTTTTGTTCTTCCGACCTGGACTGTAATTTCAACAGATGCAAGTCTCACAGGTTGGGGAGCTGTGTGGGGATCTCTGACGGCACAAGGAGTTTGGGAATCTCAGGAGGTGAGATTACCGATCAATATTTTGGAACTCCGTGCAATTTTCAGAGCTCTTCAGTTTTGGCCTCTTCTGAAGAGAGAATCGTTCATTTGTTTTCAGACAGACAATGTCACAACTGTGGCATACATCAATCATCAAGGAGGGACTCACAGTCCTCTGGCTATGAAAGAAGTATCTCGAATTTTGGTTTGGGCGGAATCCAGCTCCTGTCTAATCTCTGCGGTTCATATCCCAGGTGTAGACAATTGGGAAGCGGATTATCTCAGTCGCCAAACGTTGCATCCGGGCGAATGGTCTCTTCACCCAGAGGTATTTCTTCAGATTGTTCAATTGTGGGGGCTCCCAGAGATAGATCTGATGGCCTCTCATCTAAACAAGAAACTTCCCAGGTATCTGTCCAGATCCCGGGATCCTCAGGCGGAGGCAGTGGATGCATTATCACTTCCTTGGAAGTATCATCCTGCCTATATCTTTCCGCCTCTAGTTCTTCTTCCAAGAGTAATCTCCAAGATTCTGAGGGAATGCTCGTTTGTTCTGCTAATAGCTCCGGCATGGCCTCACAGGTTTTGGTATGCGGATCTTGTCCGGATGGCATCTTGCCAGCCATGGACTCTTCCGTTAAGACCAGACCTTCTGTCACAAGGTCCTTTTTTCCATCCGGATCTGAAATCCTTAAATTTAAAGGTATGGAGATTGAACGCTTGATTCTTGGTCATAGAGGTTTCTCTGACTCCGTGATTAATACTATGTTACAGGCTCGTAAATCTGTATCTCGAGAGATATATTATAGAGTCTGGAAGACTTATATTTCATGGTGTCTTTCTCATCATTTTTCTTGGCATTCTTTTAGAATACCGAGAATTTTACAATTTCTTCAGGATGGTTTGGATAAGGGTTTGTCCGCAAGTTCTTTGAAAGGACAAATCTCTGCTCTTTCTGTTCTTTTTCACAGAAAGATTGCTATTCTTCCTGATATTCATTGTTTTGTACAAGCTTTGGTTCGTATAAAACCTGTCATTAAGTCAATTTCTCCTCCTTGGAGTTTGAATTTGGTTCTGGGAGCTCTTCAAGCTCCTCCGTTTGAACCTATGCATTCATTGGACATTAAATTACTTTCTTGGAAAGTTTTGTTCCTTTTGGCCATCTCTTCTGCTAGAAGAGTTTCTGAATTATCTGCTCTTTCGTGTGAGTCTCCTTTTCTGATTTTTCATCAGGATAAGGCGGTGTTGCGAACTTCTTTTGAATTTTTACCTAAAGTTGTGAATTCCAACAACATTAGTAGAGAAATTGTGGTTCCTTCATTATGTCCTAATCCTAAGAATTCTAAGGAGAAATCATTGCATTCTTTGGATGTTGTTAGAGCTTTGAAATATTATGTTGAAGCTACGAAATCTTTCCGTAAGACTTCTAGTCTATTTGTTATCTTTTCCGGTTCTAGGAAAGGCCAGAAAGCTTCTGCCATTTCTTTGGCATCTTGGTTGAAATCTTTAATTCATCTTGCCTATGTTGAGTCGGGTAAAACTCCGCCTCAAAGAATTACAGCTCATTCTACTAGGTCAGTATCTACTTCCTGGGCGTTTAGGAATGAAGCTTCGGTTGACCAGATCTGCAAAGCAGCAACTTGGTCTTCTTTGCATACTTTTACTAAATTCTACCATTTTGATGTATTTTCTTCTTCTGAAGCAGTTTTTGGTAGAAAAGTTCTTCAGGCAGCGGTTTCAGTTTGAATCTTCTGCTTATGTTTTTTGTTAAACTTTATTTTGGGTGTGGATTATTTTCAGCAGGAATTGGCTGTCTTTATTTTATCCCTCCCTCTCTAGTGACTCTTGTGTGGAAAGATCCACATCTTGGGTAGTCATTATCCCATACGTCACTAGCTCATGGACTCTTGTTAATTACATGAAAGAAAACATAATTTATGTAAGAACTTACCTGATAAATTCATTTCTTTCATATTAACAAGAGTCCATGAGGCCCACCCTTTTTTGTGGTGGTTATGATTTTTTTGTATAAAGCACAATTATTCCAATTCCTTATTTTATATGCTTCGCACTTTTTCTTATCACCCCACTTCTTGGCTATTCGTTAAACTGATTTGTGGGTGTGGTGAGGGGTGTATTTATAGGCATTTTAAGGTTTGGGAAACTTTGCCCCTCCTGGTAGGAATGTATATCCCATACGTCACTAGCTCATGGACTCTTGTTAATATGAAAGAAATGAATTTATCAGGTAAGTTCTTACATAAATTATGTTTTTATGTTGGGACAACTCGGCTGAAAGTGTTTTGGGCAGTGTTATGATGCAGGCACTGGGGCTGGAGTTTATTTTATTTAATATGGAGGGCTCTGGTGGTTTCACATTGTCGTGTAAGAATTTTAGTATGCCCACGATGGGAGGGACTTCCTATAGTTGCACGCCTCTTCACTGAGCGCTGTTTTCTAACAAGTTTAGTGCGCCATTCAGCAGAGATTTTCGTTTGTGCTGGAGCGGCATGTAGTATCATTTCATGCGCTCCTAGCACAGATGCGGGGAAGTCCGGTTCAGAGGCTGCCTGTGTGAGACGGATCGTTATAAGAGACATCCGGTGTCATTGTTCATGGTAGGAGAACCTCAGCAGACTGCTGAGGTGCAGAGATGCATTTAATGTCTGGTTTTTCTGACCTTTTGTATTAACAGGCCTGAGGGGTTCTCCCGGCGGTTTTAGCATTGAAATATGCCGACCGGGAGATGGTTCAGTTTTTGGCTACGCCCACGATGGGCGGATTTTACTGCTGCGCGCCTCTTCCTCTGCGCGCCTCTTCCTCTGCGCTTGTATTGTATCACTCACGGACCCCATCTTGAGTGATTGAATTCATCTGCACATTCTGTCCTGATTGGAAGAGTGCATAGCGCATAGTCAGGTTTTACTGAAGGAACGGACAAATAAAAACTAGCACTGCTGCAGAGTGGCAGGTTCTAGTTAAGCCCTTACATTGAACACATATATTTGCAATAATCTTCCATCTGTCTCCCTTTTGCGGCGACTGGAATAAAACAATACTTCTAATTCATTCTACAGTTTAATTGTTTTTATGTTATATTGTGTTTCTAGCACACAAAAACATATTAGAGGGGCAGATGGGCAACTCAGTAAGGTTTTGCTGAGGTGTGGTTAACTTCTGCAAAACTTGTGTACTATTTTAGTTTGTTCTGCACACAAAAAATAAAAAGTTACAGTTTAGAATTTAAAGAAACAGTAAAGTTTTTTTACGTATCAATTTTTATTCAAAAAATGTCACTCTTTTCTGAACCTACTCCTTCTAAGGCGTTTGCTGTTTAGGAGTCTGTTGTCAATGGTCAATCTATGCCACAAATTCCTCCTATAGTGTCCCACAAAATGTTATGGCCCACATGCAGTGCCCTGCGTTTCCTTTCACACTCCACCCTGAGTTTCTCTGCATTTCATGCATTATATGTTTTTTCTATGTGGAAGAAAACATTAATAGAGGAATTATTTTCAATTATTTAAAGGGTCTTTGCCTCAGTTACTTTAGGAGGTTTTAGCTACCCTGGGCGGCTCCGATACTTCCGGTATTCTCTGTCATAGTTTAGTGGTTAGCATGGCAGTCTTGCAAGAGTTTGAATCTACCCATGGGCACCGTTCATTTAGTAATCTATCCTATTTCTCCCAGTAAGGTATAAGGAATGGAAGAGACCGCATTCCCTATATTTAAAAAGATGTTTCCCATAGCTGACTCGGTTAAGAAGGCTGGACAAACATTCCCTAGGGTAGGAGTAGTTTCCAGCTAAGAGAACTACTATACCCTTAGAGGATAGTTGGATTTGTTAAAGGTCCTTCGGACAAAATTAGAAAAGGGATGTACACCAGGGCTCATAATGGCATCCGGCTGTGTACTTTGCTACCATCACTAGGGCGACGGCATCTTGATTTGTTGCATTGTCTGATACGACTAAGTCAGAAACTCCCATGGATAAAATCCAGGATAGGATAAAGGCTTTCAAATTGACTAATTCCTTTATTTCAAATTATTTCCTTCAAGTTATCAACTTTGGAGCATTGGTTTCAGGTTTCTCTGTTCCAGCTCACAGAGCCTTAGGGTTAGAGCCTTGCTCTACGGATGTATGCTCTAAATCTAAGTTTTTAGCGATTCCTTACAAGGGGAAGTCCTCGTTGGCATCTAACTTGATGGAAATAATGTCCTTTGAAATTTAAAGAATCCATTTAGCCTGCTGTTGACTCTAAGACAGCATGAAGGACATGCCCCCGATACGAGATTGGATCTTGCAGGGGGCAGACTTTCCGTCTTCACTCAGGCTTGGGTTCGAGATGTTTGGGGTCCCTGATCAATAGAAAATAGTGTCCCAGGGATACAAATAAGGTTCAAAGGTTTTTCCTCCCAGAGGCAGGTTTCTGTTTTCAGGATTATCTGCAGATTAATCAAGAGGAGAGGCATTCTTATTTTGCGTAGGAGACCTCTCAGACCTGGGGGTGATTGTTCCGGTTCCCATACAGGTCCAAAAGAAGAGGGAACCTTCAGACCAACAGGGTCTGGGTTTTTTATCTCAATTTGTGGTTCCCAATAGAAGAGGGAACCTTCAGACCACTTTTTAGATCTCAAGGGTCTGAACAAATGTCTTAGTGTACCGTCCGTCAAGATGCAAACTATTCGTTCCCTTCTTCCCTTGACCCAAGTGGCTCAATTTCTGACAACAGTGGATTTAAAGGACGCGTACCTTCATGTGCCATTCTCAAGAATCTTCTCAGGTTCTAAGGTTTGCCTTTATGGACAAACGCTTCCAGTTCGTGACTCTTCCTTCGGTCTTGCCACAGCTCTCAGTTTTTACAAGGGCTCTGGGATCGCTTTTGGTGGTGCTTCGGTTATGGGGTTTTGCAGTGGCGCCCTATCTGGCACCATCCTTCACTAAGTTAGATTTCATCCGGACATGGTGTTATCCTTCCCGCGATCTCACGGGTGGAAGGTAAATTCTGAAAGGAGTTTCCTTTCTTGGGAATCATAATAGATTCCATGTCCATGAAGATTTTTCTTACAAAATGACAGGAAGTCTGAGATTATCGATACTTGTCTAGTCATTCAGTCCACTCCTCGGCCTTCAGTGCTTGGTACATGGAGATAATCAGGCTGATGGTGGCGGCAATGGACATCATCCCATTTGCTTGGTTCCATCTCAGATGTCTACAGTTAAGCATGTTCAGGTAAAGGATCAGAGATTATACAGATTTGTCTCCTCAAATACTTCTGGAGCAGGAGACAAGGGATTCTCTTCAATGGTGGTTGTCTCTAGATCATCTCTCCCAGGGAACCTGCTTTCGCGGACCATCTTGGGTGTTTGTGACAACAGACGCCAGCCTTCTAGGGTGGGGAGCACTCTGGGGCTCCCTAAGGGCTCAGAGGTTTTGGACTCAGCCAGAGTCTGTTCTTCCTATAATCATTCTGGAGCTGAGAGCGATCTACAATGTTCTTCTGACCTGGCCCCAGTTAACCTCGGTCCAGTTTATCAGGTTCTAGTCGAACAAAATGATGTCAGTGGTTTACATCACTCATCAGGGAGGAACGAGGAGTTCCTTAGCGATGACAGAGGTATCCAAATAATTCAATGGGCAGAGGCCCATTCTTGCTGCCTGTCGACAATCCACATCCTAGGGGTGGACAGCTGGGAGGCGGATTTTCTGAGCAGGCAGACCTTCATCCGGGGGAGTGGGAACTCCATCCGGAAGTTTTCTCCTGCTTTTTCCTCCGTGTTGCTTTTCTTTCTCGGGTCATTGCTCGAATCAAGCTAGAGGGGGCATCGGTGATCCTCGTGCCACCGGATTCGCCTCACAGGATTTGGTATGCTGATCTGCTGGACGTGTCATCTCTGCCACTTTGGAGACTTCCGTTGAGGGAGGACCTTCTCATTCAAGGGTCTCTCCTTCCCCCAAATCGGGTTTCTCTGAAACTGACTGCTTGGAGATTTAATGCTTAATATTATCCAAGCGGGGTGTTTCTGACTTGGTCATTGAGACCTTGATTCAGGCTCATAAGCCTGTCACTAGACAAATTTTTCATAAGATATTGCGTAAATATCTCTATTGGTGTGAATTCATGGGCTACTTATGGAAGTAGAGTTAGGATTCCTGGAATTTTGTCTTTTCTCCAAGAGGGTTTGGAGAAAGGTTTATCGTTAAGTTCCCTAAAGGGTCAAATCTATTTTGTTACACAAATTTTAGCAGATGTCCCAGATGTGCAATCTCTTTGTCAGGCCTTGGTCAAGATCAGGCCTGTGTTCAATCCAGTTACTCCTCCAGGGAGTCTGAATTTAGTTCTCAGGGTTCTTCAAGGGGCTCTGTTTGAGCCTATGCTTTCCTTAGATATTAAGTTGTTATCTTGGAAGGTTTTATTTCTTGTTGCTATTTCTTCTGCTCGGAGAGTGTCAGAGCTCTCTGCATTACAGTATGTCACCTTGTCTTGTTTTCCATTGTGATAAGGTTGTTTTACGTACTAAATTAGGACTTCTTCCTAAGGTTGTTTTTGATCGGAACATAAATCAGGAGATTGTTGTTCTTTTCTTGTATCCTAAATCCTTCTTCTCAGAAGGAAAGACTTCTGCACAATTTGGACGTGGTCCGTGCTTTAAAGTTTTTCCTGCAGGCAACTAAGGACTGTCTTCAGTCTTCTTTGTTTGGGGTTTTCTCAAGAAAACGAAAAGGGACAGAAAGCTACGGCTACTTCTCTTTCTTTTTGGTTGTAGAGTATCATACGTTTTGCATATGAGGCTGCTGGACGACAGCCTCCCGGGAAAGTTACTGCTCATTCCACGAGAGCTGTTGCTTTTTCATGGGCGTTCAAAAATGATGTTCTTGTGGATCAAACTTGCAAGGCTGCAACTTGGTCCTCTCTTCTCTTTTTCAAAGTTCTATAAATTTGACTTTTTTGCCTCGGCTGAGGCCGCTTTTGGGAGAAAGGTTCTACAAGCAGTGATGCCTTCCGTTTAGGTGTCCTGTCTTGTCCCTCCCGTATCATCTGTGTACTCTTGCTTGGGTATTGAATCCCATTAGTAATTAAGATGATCCGTGGACTCATTGTGTCTTAAAAAAGAAAAGAAAATTTATGCTTACCTGATAAATGTATTTCTTTTTTGACACGATGAGTCCACGGCCCGCCCTGTTCTTTTAAGACAGGTTGTGGGTTATTGTACACTTCAGACACCTCTACACCTTGGCTTTTCCTTTCTCTTCCTAACTTCGGTCGAATGACTGGAGTGGGAGGGAAGGGAGGGAGGAGCTATTTAACAGCTCTGCTGTGGTGCTCTTTGCCTCCTCCTGCTGACCAGGAGGTAAATATCCCATTAGTAATTAAGATGATCCATGGACTCATATTGTCAAAAAAGAAATAAATTTATCAGGTAAGCATACATTTTCTCTTTTTATTACGTTAACATTTAAGGTCCCTTTTTAAAGGGATACGAAACCCACATTTTTATTTTCTTTCATGATTCAGATACAGCATGCAATTTTAAGCAACTTTCTAATTTACGCCTATATTTCAATTTGTCTTCGTTCTCTTGATATCTTTATTTAAAAAGCAGGGATGTAAGCTTGGGAGCCAGCCCGTTTTTGGTTCAGCACCTGGGTAGCTAAATGTAGCCACCAAACAGCAAGTGCTACCCAGGGTTTTGAACCAAAAATGATTGTTAAATCAAAGTGAATATAAAAAGAAACAGTGTTCAAAATTAGCACTTAGAAATTCTCAGTGTGGCCCCCATTGTGATAAGAGCAGAGAATTTCTTCTGTCAGTTCTGAGCATGAGCAAATCTGACTCTGTTATCTAGTCTATTCATTAGAAGTTTTATGACATTGGGCTAAGATAAACCTTCCTGCAAAGGCTCCTCCTTCTTGTAGGGCTGTGACAGGAAGCCCAAATGTAGTGTAAAAAATGCAATTAAAGGTAAAATCCATTTAAATAGATGAATAATACATGTTGCAATAATTTCTAGTAAGTATAAGCAACTGCTTAGTGCTTTTTTATTATTACAACAATGAAACTGAGTGTTTAACATCCCTTTTTAAAGGACCAGTAAATACAGTATATTTGCATAATTAACAAATGCACGATAAAACACAATACAAAAGCACTTTAAAATGAGTAGTAGATTTTTTTTTTTTTTCTGACAAATTTCATTTGTCTATTTCTACTCCCCCTGTATCATGTGACAGCCATCAGCCAATCACAAATGCATATTCGTATATTCTGTGAATTATTGCACATGCTCAGTAGGAGCTGGTGACTCAAAGTGTAAATATAAAAAGACTGTGCACATTTTGTTAATGGAAGTAAATTGAAAAGTTGTTTAAAACCACTGCTCTATCTGAATCATGAACGTTTTTAATTTTGACTTGAGCGTCCCTTTAAAGTTACTCTGTGGGATATACTGCAGCTGAGATGCTCTGCATTTGGTCT
Source organism: Bombina bombina (assembly GCF_027579735.1). Taxonomy (NCBI): domain Eukaryota; kingdom Metazoa; phylum Chordata; class Amphibia; order Anura; family Bombinatoridae; genus Bombina; species Bombina bombina. The sequence continues at coordinate 24,924,716 of NC_069507.1, read as the reverse complement.
AGTGTTGCATTCACATTACATAACTTGTTCTGCCAATATACTGTCCGCTTTATAATGTAGCGGCCGGGTTTAGCTTATCTGACCTTGCGTACCGTGCTATTTTTGTCAGGGGATAATCTCTCATCTTAAAAACCTTTTTTGAAACGTTATCATCCTGCATCCCGAACAGTCTGCTATGGAAAAAATGAAAGATTTGAGCCAATATTTGGATAAACATTTTTGTTTTTTGCTTGACAGACGTATTAGTTATTCGGATGTTAACAAAAGTAAAGAAAACGCAATGTATTCATTTTTTACATTCCTACGAAAAACTCAAATTTCTAGTATCTAACCCTTTATGGCACTAAAAGTTAATGATAAATGTAATTATAGAAGTCTATATTGCTGCCACTGGCATAAGATATTTTTACTTTTCTTGTTCAAAATGTTGAATTCTTCAAGCCCCCTTGTTAATTAATTACTATTTAGTCAGAAGCAGCTTTATTTTGTGTAGTAAATGCAGCAGAGACAAATGGATTTTTTTTAAAGATCCAATTAAACTGATCTGGGAATATTCTGACACTCATGACCCTAAACCTACTAGTCTGCACCTGCCTTATTGCTTCTCTGTGTTCCTGTCTATAAGACTTATGTGAAGTTCTTTGGACTCCGTTTTCTGTGTTTCAGATTCTTTCCTGATCGGGGATAATACCCTGAATTTGCCAGCCTGTTCTGTAGATCATGTTGTGTAAAGGTGATAACCTGATAAATCCCAGTCTGGGGTCTCTACCCCTTTATCATTCATAAATTTGACTGTTGTTTTTTCACTATGTAGCTGATGCCACGGTGCTGCAGACTAAGTCCTTGTTTCCATTGAGGTGGTAATGTGTGGAAACTGGTGGTAACTTGACAAATCTCCATAGATTTTAAAGGGATAGGAAAGTCAAAATTAAAACTTACATGATTCTGATAGAGCCGGTCATTATCATGAATTAATATTTTGGGTTTCCTGTCCCTTTAATGGAGATAAATATTTTTATCACCAGTTTTAACAATTTACCACCTCAATGGAAACAAGGCCTATGTTGGCACTTTCTGTAATAATAAATCTGTGACACACTAAATCAGAATACTGCTGACTGTATATTTCTGGGGTGTTGCTGTTCTGTTAATTTAATGTAAATTCTTCTGGTTAGCCGGTTCCTTCATTTATAAAGGAGCACAGTGTTGAATCTGTTTCCAATCTAATAAATGTACAGAAAAAGACATTCTTGTGTCTAGTAAAGCTGGTGAGGTTGCAGAGAACATTCCGTTCTGCCTGACTAGTGGATTCATTTGGTTTCCATGTGTTTGGGAGTTATACAGTATATACAATGTATCTTATATCGTCTCCCTCGCTTATCCGTTCACACCTCTGGAAGTCTAAGAATATCCTGTATAGGAAATTCCTTTTATCACCTTGGCTGACTATGGGCTGCAGCGCACTAGTATCCAAAGGGTTAAAGAGCTAGAGATCATGTGACTGCCAATTAATGGCGATCCTCTTTAAACATCCAGAGAACTTTGCAGATTCATCAAGTTGGAACATTAAGTTTCTTGAATAATTTTCTAAACTGCTTAAATAAACACTAATCCTAGGTTTTTTTTTCACAAGCTCTACAGATAGCTGGCTGTTTCTTAAAATATTAGCTTGGCTCTACCAGAGCAATTTATACTTAAACCACCAAAAGCAGACCTGCTAGTAATCCTTACAGGGGCACTGTACAGAAAAATAACTCTGTTATCTATACACACACATGTGCACGTGCCAGACACACACTCTTATTATTTATTTAGTATAATAGGGAATTGTTATACTTTCTGTTAGCCAATGGATTACATTATTTAAATTTTGTTTATTAAAAGGACAGTAAAGTCAAAATTAATCTTAAACCAATATTCATATAACTGCAAGTAACAGACACTACTATACATAAGAATATGCACAGATACTGATATAAACATACAGTATAAAACCTTTTAAAAACTTATGTAGAAGATCCCAGTTTAGCACTATTGACGAGTTTAGGCTGGGACACCCACTGAAATGGGCAGAGAAAGCTGGTAGATTAGACCCTCCCCAGCATATGAAAAGGCCTATTATACAATCAGGAGCAGCAGGAATTTGTAGACATCAGTATACATCTAAAACTGTGGGGCTTGGTTAAGAGTCTGATATTCAGCACAATGTTATTTAAAAAAATAAGCAAAACTATGCATTGTTACAAAAACACCTCAAGATGGACTATACAAAACATTTATGCAAAGAAAGATCTGATATACAATGTCCCTTTAAACTTGTAATGCACCTGCTGACTTCTTAAGGCTAGCACTGCTTCATACCCTTATTGTTTTTAACAGATAACAATGGCAAAACAATGCATTTTATACTAACATAATGTCAGTGAATAACCTTGTATACAGATTGGCTCATCTAAATAAGTTAAATGGTGGAAGGCGTTTGGATATTGAAAAATAAATGCACTAAAAAGGATGTTAATTTGCTTTAACGTCATATTATCTATTTAGTTCTTAGTTCTCTTGGTATCCTTTGTTAAAGAGTAATCCTAGGTGAGCTCAGAAGCGTGCATGTGTATATAGCCATCTGGCAGCTAGGTTTGTAACAATGTTACACATGTAGTACCCACGACTCGAGCATGCTCCTGGGCCTACCTCAGATATAATGGAATGGAACTACAATAAAAAGGTCATTTTGATAATTTGAATAAAAATGTTTTAATTTTATTTATATTTGTAAACCATCGTTGAATTACATGTCCCTTTTTAAAAAATAAAATAGCAATTGATCGGTTCAGTGTGCATTGTGCAACGCCAGTCTTCGTCTTGCAGCGCGGCACTGCGCATTTGTGCTTTATATGAGCCGGAGTGTGGTGTTTGTTTTTCTAAGCAGTGAGTTTTATCACAACAGTGACTCTATAATACTCGCACCCGCGCACAATAGACTTATTCTCTGGTCCAGCGACTGTCACAGCTGCAGATGACAAATATTCCTGGGTGAGGAAAATTGTCTTCTGCGTGTGACACTTTCCCTGAGACATTTTATAGTAATCTATATCCTATTGATCTGCCTGAATTATTGTTTGTTTTGTTTTCAGTAATTGTATTTCAGGATCTAACTTCAGCACTGGCTGCAAAAAAGTCTCAGTAATTGTGAAAAATTTAGTTTCAGATTCAAAATGGGTAATACCATTATAATGAGCAGGTTTTAATAAATAAAAAAATGAGGTAAAGTAAAAAATTGCACTATTGCCCCCTAGAGCAGATTTGTGCAGTATTAGATAATTTCCTGTTTATATTATTGCTTACAAATAACTATAACATAACATATTAGTGCATTAGGTTTATTGCAGCATTATGTCTCCTCAATAAAACCGCTTCGCGCATTTCAACCTTCCTGTTGCAGTTTATGCAGATTATTTTGCACTCAGAAGCATTTTCTAGGTCCATATTGCTTCTCATTATACTGACACTTTATGCAAAGTTAAAGGGACAGTCTACCATAGAATTTTTATTGTTTTAAAAGATAGATAATCCCTTTATTACTCATTCCCCAGTTTTGCACAACCAACACAGTTATATTAATGTACTTTTTACCTTTGTGATTACCTTGTATCTAAGCCTCTGCAGACTGCTCCTTATCTCAGTTATTTTAATATACTTTTTACCTCTGTGATTACCTTGTATCTAAGCCTCTGAAGACTGCCCCTTATCTCAGTTATATTAATGTACTTTTTACCTCTGTGATTACCTTGTATCTAGTAACCTTCTTCCAGCCCCCTGATCACATGACTGTGACTGTTTATTATCTATTGTCTTAAATTTAGCATTGTATTGTGCTAGATCTTAAATAACTTTCTGTGCCTGAACATAGTGTTATCTATATGGCCCATGTGTACTTTCTGTCTCTGTGTTGAAAAGAGATTTAAAAAGCATGTGATAAGAGGCGGCCCTCAAAGGCTTTGAAATTAGCATATGAGCCTACCTATGTTTAGTTTAAACTAAGAATACCAAGAGAAAAAAAGCAAATTTGATGATAAAAGTAAATTGGAAAGTTGATTAAAATTACAAGTCCTATCTGAATAATGAAAGTTTAATTTATACTTGACTGTCCCTTTAAAACAGTTTTTTTGTGGGTTGGTCAATTTTTTCTTTATATCTTGTCTGTCTGTGTATGTCTATCGTCTCTCATATCTATTTTCTCTCTTTATATTTATCTGACTTTGTCTCACTCTCTTTCTTTCTTTCTTTCTTTCTTTCTTTCTTTCTTTCTCTTGCTTCTTTCTTCTTGCGGCCATCTCATGCAATATAACTGAACATTCGACTCTTTTTGGTTATTTATACGAATTCTCTCATTTAGCCAGTTTTCTACAGAATATGTGCACTTTATTCCAGGAAAGAATCTCCCTGCAGACACAGGGCTTGGAAGAATTGACGTCCTATAGTCTGATGTTCTTCCAGCAGATCTGGTCTCTTGTCTTCTGCTCTGTGTATTTATAGACAGAGCCAGTTATAGATCTTTGGTTTGGGCTGTTTGCAAACTGTCAGGCTCCTGGGAGTTTGCACCATTATCCAATAACGCCTTTAAGTGGTGGCGTAGAGCCATTTACAGGTGTCTCGCTACTTTATTATTACGTATATGCCTGGGATTTCCAACTAAACATTGAAGCCTCTATCTTTTTTTTTAGATTTAAGTCAATTTCTCCTTTTCCTCTCCTAATCCAAACAGCATTAGTGGCCGATTAATATCTTTATGCTTTATCGCTTGTCATCCCACCATACTCTGGCATATTGTACTTACGCAAAAGTGGAAGATACAAAAATATAATAATTTAACTCCTTAAAAGCCAGAGACCAGTGTATGTGACAGTCAAGAGTAAAACACATTAACCCTTCACAACCAGGAATTTTCAGCATTTTTGCTATCTCTCCATTTTTTTTTTGTTTATCAATCAAAAATGATATATTTATTTTAAGAAGACAACATAAGGTATTAATCTAGGCCCATTTTGGTATAATTCATGCCATCATTTCGTAATGAAATGTGATATAAAAAATATTAACTTTTTCACAAATTTTGGGATTCTCACAGAAATTATTTACATTCCGCTTGTGCAGTCATAACACAAATAGTTGTAAAAGCATCTCTGGGATGCTATTTGTTCTATTTTTTTCTGCAGTGTAGGGATCCCTCTTTAAACCTCCCTGAGCCCCCCAAACTGCTTTTTAACCCTCCCACTAGTGGCAAACATCTTAGGTCCTGGCAGTGGTCTGCTAGTACCCAGTTTTATTTATTTTTTAAATTACAAAATACATATCAATTCTGTAGTGCAGTAGTTTAGATTCCCATCCCTCCCTCTCCCTTCCAAACTTTATTTTCTGTAGCAAAAAATATATTGCAAAACTAAACATTTTATATAAAAATCTCAAGGTTCACTGTCCCATAATGCATACAATAATTCCTTTTTAACTGATACCTGGAATGACGTTCCAGCAGAAGTGGTATTACTGTGAGTTGTCATGAGACTAAAGACTGAATACTAAACTAGTTGTAAACCTCTTCTTGGTTTTGTCTCTAACATTTTCTGTTGAAGATGAAAGGAATTTGGGGAAGAGCTCTTATCTATAATACACAACTGGGTTTTTACACTGAATGGAAAATTGGCAGATAAGGTTGTCTGGCTGAGTATAATTTATCTGCTTTCATTTTGTATTAGAAGATGCCCTCAGCAAAAGCTCTATTAGAGTCTCCAAAATAACAAATGAAAAACTTCTGAACATTCTTTGACATCTGACAAACTTAACTTTGTTGAATCTTCTCTCCTTTCCATGAGAGCATACTGAGGTAGACTCAGGAGTGTGCACGTGTCGAGTGCTATTTTGTATAAGAGTGCTACCAAAATTTTAGCAAACACTTGTGCCTTATAGTGCTTGCTGTGTGCACACTTTTGAGTCTACCTCAGTATGCTCTCTTGGGGAGCAGCTGAGTTTTAACAAAGGGGACCAAAAGAAATTGGTAACTGTGATAAAAGAAACTGGATTTTTTGGGTTTTATTGTATGCGCTGTCTGAATCATGAAATATCTTTTGTTGAAGAAATATCAGTGCACATAGAGGAGCCAATCACACGAGGCATCTATGTGCAGCTACTGAGCCTATTTAGATATGCTTTTCAGCAAAGGATGTCAAGATAATTAAACAAATTAGATAATAGAAGTACGTTGGAAAGTTGTTTAAAATTGTATTCTCAGGCTATCTGAATCATGAAAGAAAATATTGGGTTTAATGTCCTTTTTAAAGTAAATGTTATTTCCATTTAAGTAAGTGCTATTGCATTGTCTATTTATTATGCACTTGTTGAACATGCAATTCATTTGTATTGAATGATTCTTTAGCCTATGGATTAGACCATTTAGGGCTAGATTACAAGTAGAGCGCTAAATTTGCCCGTTTGTTGTTGCACGATAATTAACCAGCCATTACAAGTGCTCAGAAAATTAACCAGAGATCTGATCTATGGTTAATTTTCTAAATGTGCCCCAAATGCTCTCAAAATAGAGGGCATTATAGTTTTGTTTTGTTTTGCTTCTTTAATTCATTTTTTTTTTTTTACCTAGGCAGTTTTTGGGGTCTAAAGTTGGCGGCAGTGGGGTGCATTAAAAAATGCCACTGAAAAGTGCAAAAGTGCCCTTACTTTGCGGTCTATGGGAACTGTGTGTTCCCAGTAAATATATGTATATGACCATATACGTGTGTATATACAAATATTTAGTCATTTACATATATATTTAAAAATATGCTGCCATCACGGCGCTACTTATCCCTTCACTGCACCATGTTCTAATGCTGTCTCTGACTGAATCAGAATGAGGCTCCCATTGGAGCCTACGGAAGTGCGCTCTTGTGAGCGCAATGCTTCAGTGCAATGCAAATGCAAGGTCACGTTCCCATTTCACCTAACTTATAATACCAGCGCACATTAGCGTGTGTTGGTATTACGAAGTGGAGCACAAATATCGCCTCAGCAAAATCTATATATATATATAGCACTGCTCTTATAATCTGGCCCTGAGTGTTTTGTATTTTGGTGTTCAGTGGTGTAGCCTGATATCAAGGCACTAATGCAGTTGGCACTTTTATTTGTGCTATTTGTTGGGGATGTTTTTCACATTTTCACATTTAAAAGTTTTCCCTTAATCAATTTCAAGTCCGTGTTGTAGATGGTTTCTTAATTTATGTTATCATATACTGCTTTTATATTGCGAACACACAAAGCTTTCTTTGTTTCAGCTGTTTTTCACTTCCCAAATACAATAAGCTTGCAGCAAACATTTTCAGTAATATGTTGTCATAAACCACTAATCAAATTCCTGAGACCATTGTTATAAGTCTGTACATGACTATGGTCTGTGCAACCAGACGTTGGCACAGGTTTGGGAGATTGTATCAACCAAAAAAAGATTTGATTATGCTACACATAGGGTGTGTACCTAGATGAAGTAACGGAGTCCTCAGTTACGCTGAGATAAAGAAATATTAGTTTACATTTAAAAATTAAAGGGAAAAAACAGGAGACAATTGTGCCATTTATTTTATTTATCTTTTTTTTTTTTTCATTTTATTTCTAAGTATTTTTGAAACCATAAAATAATGTTTAGCTATACATTTGAGAAAAAACAATTGTTAGACATTAAATGGACAATATATTGCAAAATGTTCCAGTGATCCACTGTACACGCCTGGAGTGTATAAAATAGTTCATTAGTATCTCAGGGAGAGAGTGAGTGCAGCAGTTTGAGAGGGTACGCCTGCAGCAGTTTTGAATACAATGAACTCTTTATCAGCTGCTTGTCTGAATACATTGTCTCTTTAAATTATTGGTGCACCTACAATGTTCTGTTTTGTTGAAGTGACATCTGTTCTTACCATTATCGGGTATTACCTCAGCTGCTGCAAATATTTTCTTATTAAAACTTACGTTTAGACAAAAATCTTCCTTTAGGTTTGGTTACAAACTTGGTGTAAACATTAACTTTACGTGGAAGTCAAAATTAAACTTTCAGGATTCACATATAGTAGAATTGAATAACAAAAAACTTGCACTTATTTTGGTCACTAAATGACAGCTGACTCTGCAACAATGTTATAAATATAATATTCAAGACGTGCACGCATACCTGTGTATTCTGTTATGAAAAGGAGACCAAGAGAAATTGAAATTTCATGATAGAAGCATCAGCAAAGCTGCCACAGGGCGCAAGTGACCCAGGGAAAAAATAGCTTTTTGTGCACGTGCATCAAGTAGACTGTATTATATCTGTTGCAAGAGCCAGTCTGAGATGGCTACCGATCTGTTTCACGTCTCTTTAAAATGGCCATTAAGAATTTTATGTGGTCAGAATCACCGGGTGTGAGTTCTCTTCTGATCTATTTGTTTATTTTGCATTTGCAGGATTTATAATCACAGCTGTGAGGTTATGGATGAAGGAACCTGCTGCACATTGGATCACATTCCTCTAGTGAGGTAGGTAACACACTTGTATTATATAATTATGTTTTTTGTATTTTGGCAAACAAATGTATCAACTGTAATTACCACATTGGGCACCACTATGTTGTAACTATATAAATTATTTACATTTGATTGGATATTCACTATGAAGCTCACAGGAGCGTGCTCCTGAGCCTACTAAAGTATGCTGTCATGTAAACAGATCGGAGACAAAGGTTATAAAATACTTTCCATTTTACTTTTCTCCAAATCATGAAATATTAGATTGAGCTTCCTGCTTTACTGAAAATGCTCTGGTTAATAATTAGGAACTACTTGAATAAATACTATTGCAGACAATGATAGTGTGGGGAACTGAGGTGCAAGTAATGTGTCACAACACTTGGCACTAAAATCCTTCAAATAGTGTAGGAAAAGTGCAAAAAGAAAATGATCTACTGTGTTACAGCTGGCTGTTGCTTGTGTATAACACAGCTCTAGAGCAGCAATGCATTACTGGGAGCTAAATATGTATAAATAGACCCCAATGTTCAATATAAAATTCTTCTTACCTCAAGAAAAAATAAATATAATAGTGAAGTACAGTTTGTATATGAACAAATATTCTTAAAACTGCCAAGGGGCTACTCGCATATAGATGAGCCTAACCGGCTCTGGCGATGCCTAACACCTGGATTTCTACTGCCATGTACCCAGTATTCATCCAGCAATACTCCACACATTATGTGTAACAAACATTTATTAAAAACACTTTAAAAAAAAAATATATATATATATATATATATATATATCCACAATATCGCTCCTATAAAATCGTCGCTCTGGCATCCAACCACTATATGCACTTACTGTTTTTATAGCAGGACGGAAGCGGATTAGATTGGTGTTCGTACTGCAAACTCTGCCGCCTCGTGTCTGGTAATCTCGAGATACCTTTCCTTGTGATATTAAGGGTGCTGTGTGGCTATGACGTAAAGTTCCAACGTACATTTTACCATATACGTATGGCTTTTTCAAAGAAGTTGTTTTTTTTTTCTTGAGGCGAGAAGAATATATGTCTATTTATACATCTTTGGATCATGGAATCACATCGAACATATATCCTTATTGTATTGTTGTTTAATAGTTTGCTTTTATAATCACTTTTTGAAGTAATTATTTTATCACAAGTGAGCACTGTACTTTATTTTACTACTGGGAGCCAGCAGGGCACATCTGGTGAGCCAATGATGAGGTACATGTGTGTAGCCCACAATAAGCAGCTGGTTCCCAGTTGTGCATTGTTGCTTCTAAGCCTACCTAGGTATGTTTTTCAACAGAGAATGCCAAAAGAACATAGTACCTTTGATAACAGAAGTTAGTTGAAAATTCTATTTAAAATTGCTGCTCTATTTGAATCACAAATGTTTGTGTGACTTGCTTCTCACGTCTAGAGTTTATTTCCAGGAAGCACAATAGATGTCATTGATCATTAAGTTTATGTACAAGCGTCTTGCTAAATACTGATCCCCTATGTACTGATGATGCTCTCCCTGGGCTGTCCTGGCACTGGGTATTCATATATGAGCACTGTTTCAGTAAAGCACTGTATTCCCTAAGTAAGAGCTTAGTTCCTGTAGAAGGAATTTTGCCCACTAAATACTTTGCAGAAATGTTAAGAGCAACAGAATTTACTAAAATGTTGTTGATGTTATTTTTATAAATATAAAGCACCTTTATTTGGGGGGGGGGAGTTAGATATTTCTCAAAGTTTAAAACTATCCAGGAAATATATAAATATCAAAGCTCAGAATAAATATTGCTTAAAAACGCAGCTCTTTTCTCAGCATGTATTTCTTACCCGTATCGTTCATCAAAATCATTCCCTCTGGGACTCGCCTCAGAGTTTAGTTGGTCTTGCTGAGAACTAAAATAAAACATCATTTACTTTTTCCCTGACACAGCTCAACCTCAGTGAACTTCAAATAACAGTTGCTACAGAGATCTTTTTGTATAGCGGGGAGGGCAAGGGATGGTTAGCTGGGACATAGTCACAGAATCCACTTTGTGCCCTTATTTTTCTATTTTCTTTGGTTTGTTTGCATTTGCTGACTCCCAAAGAGCAGAGGTCAGTTTATTCCCTGGGTGCTGCGTGACGCGCTCTCACTTCTAAGGGTGGTTGGAACGCAATGTCTGTAACAGGACCTTGTTGATTAAGCTTCACTAGAACTCAGTTTTCTAAGGTTTTTCCTCACTTACAAAGGTGTGTATAGATGTCTAATGGTGCAGAGCACCACGTCTCTTGTACCATGTTAATGAGCAGTGTGAAAGGCTCATATTTGTATGTGTGTGTGTGTATATATACTGTATATGTGTGTGTGTGTGTATATATATATATATATATATATATATATATATCTTTCATGTAATATATATATATTTCATGTAATTGGCAAGAGTCCATGAGCTAGTGACGTATGGGATATACAATCCTACCTGGAGGGGCAAAGTTTCCCAAACCTCAAAATGCCTATAAATACACCCCTCACCACACCCACAATTCAACAACAACTTTTCAGGAACAAGGTCTGGGGTTTTATTCAAATCTATTCATTGTCCCAAAGAAAGAAAATTTATTCAGACCAGTTTTGGATCTGAAAATTTTGACTCGTTATGTAAGAGTACCAACTTTCAAGATGGTGACTATAAGGACTATTCTGCCTTTTGTTCAGCAAGGACATTATATGTCCACAATAGACTTGCAGGATGCATACCTTCATATTCCGATTCATCCAGAACATTATCAGTTCCTCAGATTCTCTTTTCTAGACAAGCATTACTAATTTGTTGCTCTTCCATTTGGCCTAGCAACAGCTCCAAGAATCTTTTCAAAGGTTCTCGGTGCCCTACTCTCTAATCAGAGAACAGGGCATTGCAGTGTTTCCCTCGCTGTCATCCCCCACATCAGGAAAACCACAGCGGGAGGCAGATCCTTCTCTCATCTGGCAGCCAAGACTTGGAACACCCTCTCGCTGCACCTCAGCCAAGCTACCACCCTAACTAAGTTCAGAAAGGACCTCAAGACCTGGCTCTTTGACTGAACTGCAACCCTCAGCGCCTTGAGACCCTTACGGGTGAATAGCCGCGCTTTACAAGAACCCGATAGATACTAGCTCAGTCTTTATGTTCTGCAGAATCTCACACAAATCAACTAGTGTTGTTTCTTGGAAAACATGGTTGGAGATCAATTTACCAAAAAGTTCCTTGATTCCTCCGACAAGGGTCACCTTTTTAGGTTTCCAGATAGATTCAGTGTCCATTACTCTGACTCTAACAGACAAGATACGTTTAAAATTGGTTGCAGCCTGTCGACACCTTCAGTCTCAGTCATTCCCTTCAGTGGCTATGTGCATGAAAGTTTTAGGTCTCATGACTGCAGCATCGGTCGCGATTCCCTTTGCTCGTTATCACATGCGACCTCTCCAGCTTTGTATGCTGAATCAATGGTGCAGGGATTATACAAAGATATCACAATTAATATCCTTAAATCCCAATGTTCGAAACTCTCTGACGTGGTGGTTAAATCACCAGCGTTTAGTTCAAGGGGCCTCTTTTGTTCGGCCAACCTGGACTGTGATCACAACAGATGTGAGTCTTTCAGGTTGGGGAGCTGTCTGGGGATCTCTGACAGCGCAAGGGGTTTGGAAATCTCAAGAGACGAGATTACCAATCAATATTTTAGAACTCCGTGCAATTCTCAGAGCTCTTCGGTTTTGGCCTCTGTTGAAGAGAGAACCGTTCATCTGTTTTCAGACAGACAATATCACAACAATGGCATATGTCAATCATCAGGTCGGAACTCGCAGTCCCCAAGCTATGAAAGAAGTATCTTTGATACTTCCGTGGGCGGAATCCAGCTCCTGTCTAATTTCTGCGGTTCTTATCCCAGGTGTAGACAATTGGGAGGTGGAATATCTCGGCCATCAGACTTTACATCCGGGGGAGTGGTCCCTCCATCCAGATGTGTTTTCTCAGATTGTTCAGATGTGGGGTCTTCCAGAGATAGATCTCATGACCTCTCATCTAAACAAGAAACTTCCCAGATACCTATACAGGTCCAGGGATTTTCAGGCGGAAGCAGTAGATGCGCTGACACTTCCTTGGTGTTATCAACCTGCTTATATTTTCCCGCCTCTAGTTCTTCCAAGAGTGATCTCCAAAATCATCATGGAACAATAGTTTGTGTTGCTGGTGGCTCCAGCATGGCCTCACAGGTTTTGGTATGCGGATCATGTTCGGATGTCCAGTTGCCAACCTTGGCCACTTCCGTTAAGACTGGACCTACTGTCTCAAGGTCCGTTTTTCCATCAGGATCTCAAATCATTAAATTTGAAGGTATGGAAACGCTTAGTGCTAAGTCATAGAGGTTTCTCTGACTCAGTGATTAATACTATGTTACAAGCTTGTAAATCTGTTTATAGAAAGATTTATTATAGAGTTTGGAAGACTTACATTTCATGGTGTTCTTCTCATAAATTCTCTTGGCATTCTTTTAGAATTCCTAGAATTTTACAGTTTCTTCAGGATGGTTTGGATAGGGGTTTGTCTGCAAGTTCCTTGAAGGGACAAATCTTTGCTCTTTCTGTTTTATTTCACAGAAAGATTGCTAAGCTTCCTGATATTAACTGTTTTGTTCAGGCTTTAGTTTGTATTAAACCTGTCATTAATTTCTCCTCCTTGGAATCTTAATTTGGTTTTGAAGGCGTTACAGGCTCCTCCATTTGAGCCTATGCACTCTTTGGATATTAAACTACTTTCTTGGAAAGTGTTGTTCCTTTTGGCCATCTCTTCTGCTAGAAGAGTTTCTGAGCTATCTGCTCTTTCTTGTGAATCTCCTTTTCTGATTTTTCATCAGGATAAGGCGGTTTTGCTGACTTCATTTAAGTTCTTACCTAAAGTTGTGAATTCTAACAACATTAATAGAGAAATTGTTGTCCCTTCCTTGTGTCCTAATCCTAAGAATTATTTGGAAAGATCCTTACATTCTTTGGATGTGGTGAGAGCTTTGAAATACTATGTTAAAGCTACTAAAGATTTCAGGAAGACTTCTAGTCTATTTGTTATATTTTCTGGTCCT